>NC_057762.1:19535413-19835413 GCF_010389155.1 Erigeron canadensis | reverse complement strand
TCAAATTTGATTTTGTGTAGGTTTCTTTGTTTGGAACTCATTTGTTTTGTGTAAATGTATGCATAAAATCAAAGTTGAATTTGTATAGCTTTTTACACTGTATACCAAAAATCATTTTTGATTTTGAATAGATTTCTTTGTATGGAACTCATTTGTTTTGTCTCAATGTGTGCACAAAGTCAAATTTGATTTTGTATAAGTTTGACACCATATGCATAAAATCAAATTTGATTTTGAGTAGGTTTCTTAATATGGAACTCATTTGTTTTGTCTAAATTCTCTATACATAATCAACTTTGATTCTATACATAAAGCTGTAAAAACAGAAATCATTAAAAATATCAACACATAATGAAATTTGATTGTAGACATATAGTCACAAACACACTGGTAACTTTAAACTCAATACATAATCAAATTTGATTGTACAAACAAAGTTACAAAATCAAAATATCTAAAATCTCTATACATAATCAAATTTGATTCTAGACGTAAAGTTGCAAAAATAGAAAAATCGCTAAAATATCAACACATAATCAAATTTGATTATAGACATATAGTCACAAACACACATGTAACTAAAAACTCAATACATCATCAAATTTGATTGCACAAACAAAGTTACAAAACACAAATTTAACAAATTCAAATGTTAGAATAGATCTATGTACAATCGAGTATGATTAGCTGTACAATCAGTAAATACGTATATAATCAAATTTGATTTCATACATACACTTTGGTTTAGACATTTCATCAAACACTTTGTGGGCAAAACTTATTATAAAAATTTTAAACAACAACAACCAAGATATACAACTTCTTATCATATGAAAAAACAAAAATAAGAGAAAAAACTACAAATCATGGATAAAAATGGTTTGTTTATCCAATTTTTATATAAAAAACATAAACTACATAAAATATCACTCTAATAATATCTAAAACATAATCTTCCATTTGTTGTTATTGCTAGTGATTTGAGATGAAGATCCAAATTGTAGTGGTGCTGGTGGAGGCGGTCGGATATGGTGGTGGTGGTGGTGGTGGTCACCGTCCATGGAGGAGAAGAGGGGGAAAGAGAGAGAGACTGTGTGTGTGTGTGTGTTTTGATCAGGAGAAAAAAAGAAGAAGAGAATTGGAAGATAAGGTTCTTTATTTTGGTGTAAATTACGAAAATACCCCTCTGTGTTAATCTTAACCATTGATGGTAATGATCCAAGGACTAAGATTATGCCCTTGAGATTCATGAAAAATTAAAGATCAAACACCATATATATATATATAAGGTAAAATAAAACAAGTATTTAAAGTAAAAAACAAATAAAACAATAGGTTTATTTTCAATGAAAATCACCGTGTATCATGAAAATAATTGTGCATCAATTATTTCGTGAATCCTGGTGCATCAATTTAACCATTATCTAAGGTTCAAAATCTTATCTTATTTGTGTTAATATAATACTTGTTTTACAATCCTTCACATACAAATTTTTTAATATTTTTCTATTAATGAACAAATGTTTGGGTTCCCATGAATTTTATGGATTAAAAAAAATAATATGTGAGTGTTACACATAAAAGCTTATGTACCTAACAGCCTTATATTACCATCTATCTATTTATGTAGGTGAAAGATAATTCAAGGATGGGGTAGATTTGGGGACCAGGGCACTCCTCCCACCCGTCTGATCACTTCATCTTGATGGCTTAGAAAAAATCTATCAGATCACTACACCTTCCTCTTCCTCCTTCTTGTTTCTTCTCCGGCGAGACAACTACTGTAACCACCTCCTCCTCTTTTTTCTCTCTTCCTCGGTGAGACAACCACCGCCACCACAATCATCTCCGACCACCTCAGCCACCGCGCCGACATCGAAAACGGCAAGGGCTACGCCTGTATCGTATCGAACCGCCACCATCTTTTGGATCGTTGCCAATCAAATCCATACCCTTCCCATATGCATCCAGTGATAACCCCTTTAGAACGGATGAGGGCAACGCCCGTACCGTATCAACCGAAAAATGAAACTGATGATTGTCGGAGATGTCGCCGCCGCCGCCGGAGTTGAAGATGACCGGCGATGTTGCCGTAGATGATCAGTGGTTATTAAATCCGATGATGAAGACTCTTCCATGTGTCTTTTCTTTCCATCTCCAGATCTGACATTCGAGATTGATCTCCTTGTTTCCTTTTGATTGTTTGCTCCTAATTTAATCCACCCATATATATATATATATATTATCTCTAAATATATATAAAAAAGAGACCTTAATTCTAAAATGGAGAAGTTTGAATCGTTAGTTAAAACTCAACTTTTAATTAGAGTCATTGTATCAAAATGCGGATTTCATATACCTTTTATAACTTTTTAAATTTAAATATAATCATAAGTTATGGCAAATAATTGTCTACATTTTATAATTACAAAAATTAATTAATTTAATGATATAATTATGGAAAATAACTCTTATAATTTATATTATTATTTTTTAAAGCACGTTTTCAATTCTTTTTATTGGTTATAGTTATAATTGTTATAAGTATTAGTTTATATCACCATTTTTCAACATCTTATATTTATGTTTGTTAAACTAATAAAATAATATAAATATAAAATAAAGTAAATAATATATGTTTAATTTATTCAATATCATGAAACATTGGTATTTTATCAAGGTCCAGACCAAGGTTGCGACAAAACTTAGTTGCTTTAAAGAACTTATCAAAAACAAGCAAAACGGGACAAATGAGGACTAGTCCTTGGCTAGGCAGAGATACTACGAAGCTAAGAAAGAAGCAAAGAAGATTGTAGCTATATCAAAACAAAGAGCGTACGAAGAACTGTATAAGAAACTATACTCTAAGGAAGGCAAAAACGATATATTCAGAATTGCTAAAACAAGGGAGAGAAAACGTAGGGATTTAGGAGACGTCATCTATATTAAGGATGAAAGCGGACAGAGCATTGTGAAGGTGGAAGACATTAGGAAAGGATGGGAAGAGGACTCCGCCAACCTGTTTAATAGGAGAGAGTCGGGGCGAAGTCAAAGAGGAATCGATCACAGTACTCACTTAGACATATGCTGCTACGACGATGATATTCCAAGGATCAGCCAAGAGGAAGTAAGGCTCGCCCTAAAGAAGATGGGGAGAAACAAAGCAACAGGTCCAGACCGAATTCCAATCGAGGCATGGAGATGCTTGGGAGATGTGGGGATAAGCTTGCTGACAAGCCTTTTCAACAAGATTTGGATAAGTGCAAAAATGCCAGAAGAATGGAGACTTAGCGAGGTCATACCTATCTATGAGAAAAAGGGGGACGTGCAGAGTTGTAGCAACTATAGGGGCATTAAACTCCTAAGTCATACCATGAAGCTATGGGAGAGAGTGATAGAGATGAGGCTTATAAGGGTTAAAAGGGTGGCAGAGAACCAATTTAGTTTTATGGCAGGTAGGTCGACGATGGAGGCTATTCACATCACCAGAAGCCTTATGGCAAAGTATAGGGAAAGACAAAATGCGCTACACTGTGCCTTCCTAGATTTGGAAAAGGCATACGATAATACCACGACAGCTGATTTGGAGGACGCTACAAGCGAAAGGGGTTACCGGGACATACATTAGGGTTATTAGGGATATGTACGATAGGGTGAGGACCAGTGTTCGAACCCTTGTGGGGAACACAGAACTTTTCTCGGTAGATATGGGCCTACACCAGGGTTCGGCGCTTAGCCCATACCTTTTTACGTTGATCTTAGACGAACTGTCCAGGGGCCTATAGGAGGAACTACCGTGATGTATGACTTTTGCCGATGACATTGCGCTGATAGCGAGATTGACGGAGGAACTAAACCAGAGGCTAGAGAAATGGAGAGAAGCCCATGAAGACCATGGTTTGTGCGTGAGCCGAGAGAAGACAGAATACCTTAGATGTGACTTCGATAACCAAGAGATAAGACAAAATCGGGACGAGGTTATTAGCATTGGGGGCCGCATATTGCGTCTGAAGGAGTCTTTTACATACCTGGGATCGGTGATACACAAATCGGGGGGGATAGACGAAGACGTGACACATTGAATCCAAGCCGGATGGATGAAGTGGAGAGCAGCTACTGGAGTCATGTGCGACAAGAGGATCCCGCTAAAGCTGAAAGGGAAGTTTTATAGAGTGGCTATGCTATACGGGTCAGAATGTTGGGCGATGACGAAAGCCCAAGCGGCTCGAGTAGAGGTGGCTGAGATGAGCATGTTAAGGTGGACTTGCGGGAAGACCTTAGCAGACAGGATCCCGACGGGAGTTTTTAGAGCAGAACTTGAAGTAGGGACCATCATTAACAAGCTAAGGGAAGAACGCTTGAGATGGTTTGGCCATGTTAGGAGAAGGGATGAAACTGCACCACTAAGGAGAGCGGAGTCTATTCACGTGGACGGCATACGAAGAAGGGGACGACCAAAGATGAGGTGGGAGGATCGATTAGCGAAGGACCTAATAGAACTTGGCTTGTCGGAGGACATGACGTCGGATAGGACGGCATGGAGAACTAGGATTAGAGTAGAATATTAGGTTAGGGTAGGATTTTTGGGCTACCTTGATAGTCATCTATTAGAAATACAAAATAGTGCTTAGTTGTAATAAAATATAATGTATTTTTGTGTAATAGTTGTAAGGTTGAAGGGGAGCTTTTGTAAGTTTGATTAGAGTATAAATACCACTCAATCCTTCTTTCCTTATAACAATTGTAACAATAACAACACTTTTCACGAATTGAATGAAATCAGATCATTCCACACACACACCTTTCTTTCTCAAGAACACACACTAACACACACATCCCACCATTGTTGATCACTTAACTTCCGCATCAAAACACGAATATATTGTAATTTTACATTTGCTATCAGAGCAAAACAACAATTTCTTGAAGATCCAGAACAAATTTCACACATATTGGTGTAAACTTTGTTCAAATTTTATCATTCGTGTTCTAGACAAAACCGTCTCTGTTCTTCACCAATTCACCATAAATTTTCACTCAATTTTCCTGTTTTTGTTCAGAAATCCATTATAAATCACCTCTGAAAACATCCTGTTAAATTTCAGAATCCAATTCAAAGTTTTTAGTATAATCCGAAATTTGTGGAAAGTTGACTAGATTTTGATTTTTGAGTTTGAGTTGATTTGAGCTATGAATTTGTTGCTAGGGTTGTGCGCAATTAAGTTCTGAGCTTTTTTGTTTTTGAATCAAGTTCTAACTCTCAAAATTGAGTGAGAAAAGAGCAAATTAGTGTTCTACACGACTATTTTGTCGTTTCTAGTGTTCTTGAAGAAAGTACCTTGAAACGATCTTTCAATAGACCGTTTTACTTAATTGTCTCTAAGACGATCTCCCAAGATCGTCCTAGTGGTTTCCTTGCTTTTGGTGTTAAGACGATCTTACCAAGATCGTCCTAGCAGTCTGGTTCTGTGTGAACTGTGTGTTGTGGTTTAATCATTTGAAGTTGTTGTGATTGGGAATCACACACTTCCTTGGGTAACTAATCTCTTTGAGGTTTTGCTCAACAATTCTGAAAAATCATACCATTATTCTGTCCAAATTTACTAAATTTTCATACTTAGAAAATTTTTTCTCAAATTGTTCTAAGACGATCTTTCCCAAGACCGTCTTATCTTCTCTTAATAAATTTTTCTAAGAAGATCTTCCTCAAGACCGTCTTACCTTCCTTTTTCCATACTTGGAATTTTTTCATGTCATTTATCAAGACGATCTTCTCCTAGACTGTCTTACCTTTTCTTCTTTGATACGATCTTCTCAAGATCGTTTTGTCTTCCAATATTCTAAACCAATTTCAAATGCTTGTTCATTCATTTCAATGACAACAACCAACATTGATCCAATGATGTCAATCATCAGACCCCCAATTCTTCAAAAAAATTCTTTTGTCAAATGGCAAAATGAATTCTTGGATTTTCTTGATACAAAATCAAATGGTGTCTTCATTAGAGAATCAATTCTTGAAGGTCCAATTCAGTTCAAACATCCCAATGGAGTTCTTCTTCCAACTGAGCAACTGACTGAAGTTCAAAGAGCAAGAATTCAAGCTGACAAGCAAGCTAAATCCTATATCTATCAATCTCTTCCTGATGAGATTTTCTCTGCTGTTAATCATGATCAAAATGCCAAAGAGATATGGGATGGTTTACCAAAGTTTGCTGACTCTGAAGATTTCAAATGCTTGATGACTTCAACAACCAGTTCTCCACAAACTACTTCACAAACAACAACAAGTGTGGTAGACTTTATCTCCAAAGATGCTTTCTTGTCTGTCCAAACAACTGCTGATACTTTGACAAAGCAAAACCTTACTTTGAAAAACAATTTGAAAATGGCTAAACAAGAGTTTAATAAAATCAATGAAAATTTTTCAGAACTCTCAATAGCTCATGAAGCTCTCAAAGTGAATTATGATTCTTTAAAATAAATGCATTTGTCAAATAACAGTTCTCAAGTTGTTTCTCCCAATGCTCAGTTGACTAACAAATGTCAAGACCTTGAAGAGACTGTCCATTCACTCAAGCAGACCATTGAGACCTTAAAGCTTGATAAAACCAATGAGTGGATAAGAACAAATGCAAGACAAGCTGATGTTGAGTTTCTCACCAATAAAATGAAAGATTTTAGACCCAACTGTGAAAAACATGAAAGACAGATTTCTGATCTAAACAGTACTTGTTTTCTCAAAGGAGTTGAAATTGAAACTCTTCAAAAATAGGTTGAGGAGTTGAAAGCAAATGTTTTGTTCTATCAAGAAAAAATCTATAAAATCGAACAAAATCCTCTTCTAAATTTCATTGCTTATTATAAGAAGTCAAAGATTGATAGATCAGAACTTCTTCTTGGTTTGGGTTATAAGAACCCAGCACACTTGGAAAAAATCCAAAAAGAAGACCTTGGTCCACTTTATGATGAAAAATGTCTTAGACTTGGCATGATTCAAGAATTCATCAGACCATCTGAGGATGACTTTGAGTTAGATGATGTTGAAAGACCAAAACCAATTCAGGTTGATTATGTTGCTATTAATGATACATACAAGAAAACTCATAAAAGATCCATCTATGAGTTAAAAGAAATAGACAGCATTTCAATTCCTGAAAATAACTCTCAAAAAGTTTGTTTAAAACCAGTTTCACATAGAGCTTATATTCCAACTACCATATTGGAAAAAGAAATTGAAGGTTTAAGACAAAAGATTGAGTCTCAGCAAAAAGTCATTGAGCATCTGAAAAGTCAAGATCATTCTCCAAAGGTAAGTGAGACCACCCCTACCCAAAGTTTGCATGATCTAACTTTTGTTGATTACTCCACACCATCCAATGGGTGTGAGAATTCAAACAAAGATGTGCAGGGTGATAACATCTCTCCTCAAGAGATTCATGATATGTCCACTTCAATGCTATCATCATTCTTCCAAATTGAAGAGAAAGTTCAAGCTTTGAAAGCTAAACATCTTGCCTCTGTCAAGAAGATACTTTCTTTTGATATCCCTGTGACTACCCCTGTTGACAAAAATAAAGTGAACTTAAAGCACAAGATTGAGACTCCTAAAGATCTTAAGGCTAAAGGAAAAGCATTAATTGAAAAGTTGACAAACAAAACTGTTTTCAAACTAGAAGTTCAAATAAAAGTTCTAGATTTTACTGTTGAAGAACTTGATAAGTTTTTCGAAACTGATCATGTTTTTGCACCGGAAGTTGAAAAAGAACTTGAAAAACTGTCACCCAAAAAGCCTAAGGTTGCACCAAAGAAGGAATCTCAATCGAAGATTGCTCCAACTTCATTTTATTGACTCAAAGGTCAGCATGCACCAGTTGTCAAAGGTAAAAAGCCTATTCCTACTACCCCAAAGATCAAGGTTGATACTTCATCTGTTTCTAGAAACTCTGCTCCTAAAGCTACCTCTCAATCTAGTTCTTTACCTAAGGTATCTAAGACTAACAAAGTTTTACTAATCAAAGATACATCCAATGGTAAAACTAGATATAGAGATCAGTATGGTTGGTTCACTGTTGGAACCCCAAAGAAATAGAACATCAAATCTACCAAGAAAACCAACAATCAAAATGTGTTTTTAACTTCTCAAACTAATTCTAAGAATTTATTTGTTACTGGAGAGAAAAGCTTAGCTAGTAACCATAAGTGGATTCCTAAATCATCATTGATAAAATCTACTAGCTATGCTAAAACACAAGTGTCCACTAAATCACCGGTTAGAAGAAGTTGGATAGCTAATGATTACAAGAATAAAGTTCCTAAAAGGAAATTTGATTCAAATTTGAGTAATTTAGCTAAACCATGGTTTGTAAAAAATTCTAAATCTTCTACTGTGATTTCTAAACCATTGATTGTTGATATTAATGGGATTCTGATGAATTTTAAGAATAAACTTCTTGTTCGGAAACTCCATTTGTATACCTTGAATGTTTCCTCTAACCCAAAAGGACCCATTCAAAAGTGGGTACCAAAACAAACTTTGTAATAACACAATTTCTACTATGGATTCGACCTCAACAATTTCGGTTCAAGTGTGTGTGTTCTTGGTGTGTTTAGTGTGCGTTTTCTAGAGAGAGAGAGAGACGATCTGATTTGTTGTATGTGTAAAAATGGATAAAAGGCTTATTGAGGTGTTGTTATGATTTCTAATGTATTGAGGGTATTTATACTCTAATATTACAAATATCCTTATTGTCATATCTAATCCCTCAACATTAGAAATCATTTCACCATGTCTAAACAACAATTAAGTCCACTAACTTAAATTGCAATTTATCACTATTTTTGGATTTCTAACATTCTCCCCCTTAGTAATATATTGTAATGAATGAAGTACGTGTTATTTTGTCTTGTAGGAATTAATGTTGATGAGCCCGATGGTGAAAACAATTGGTGTGATGAAACAAGTCTTCAAAGCTTTCTCATTGTCTTTGGAGAACTTGAATTTATCTTGGTCTTGGACTTCTTGTAGTTAAAACATGATGAAATTCTCAAGGTTCTGTTTGAACAGATAATAAAATGAATGAGTCTAGAATCTTTGAAAATTGTTGAACCGTGAATCAGAGTTGTCATTTGAAGTGCGGAAGGTATAAATTTGGCTTTGGTTCTTCAATCTTCGATTCTTGAATGAAAATTTGTTTCCTTGGAATGAAGTATCAAAAACTTAAACTCTCCCCCTTGATATATGCCTTGAATCTTTTTGATCAAGTATTTATTATATGACTTTGAAGATCTTGAATGAAATGTGTTGATGAAGACTCTTTTGAAGTTTTACTTCTTTGTCTTGAATCTTCGAATCAATCTTTTCAACTTTTGTAGCTTTGATCTTTGTCATTTTGACTTAAATACTTTGGAGAGTAAACTTTTGAACAAAACTTTGAATTAATCATGCTCCCCCTTAATTCATGAGTGTAAGCATTTTGGAGCATCTTTGAACAATATCCTTATTTTCAATATATTTCGGCGGCAAAATTCACTTCTTTTTCGATCACAATTACATTTCATTTCATTCCACCTTTACTGAATCTTTTTTTTTCTAAATCAATCATAATCTTTTTCTCCCCCTCATAATGACAAAGTTGGGGACCAATGTCATTATGCAAACATTGATTGATAAAATGCGGAAAGAAACCTCTTGCATGGTGGTTTTGTGTTTGTGAGATAAGAAATGAAAGACCGGATAAGGATGATCCGTTAACATGTTCAAAAATCAAAAGGATTAATGAAATGACCGAAAGAAATGTATGACATTTTTCGGATTTCCTATGTATCATTGAATTATGCACAAAACAATTTTCTAACATAGTTGGGTCTTGTAGCTTTTCAACTACGAGATTGCTTCAAAGAATAGAAATCATGGTCAGTGTCACCTAAGGCGTTCGATAACCACAATCTAGTATCCTTAAAGACATGTTAGGAAACATCCAAGGTCACTATTAGACTTCTCGTTTACTCAAAAATTACAAAAATGTAATTATGAGACCTACTTTCAATGTTAGAAAATATGTTAGCATTGGTAGGATTTCCATTTGATCATCGTGGAATATCAATTAAGATATCACTACAAATGTTCCGGCTATATCACATAGATATGCAATAATATGATAAAGATATGACTCAAATGTGTCTTAAGAAAAATGTATAATGATCAAAATAATGATCAATCAAGATAGCTCTAGACACAAAGTGATCAAATGAAGTCGGGGACTGGAGCAGAATGTCTCCCTTTTTCAATATCAACATCTTCCAAATGAAGAGTCAATAGAGATGTGAAAAATCTCCGTGAAAAATGAAACAAGTATTTGTTAAGAAACACTTGAGTGGTTAGGGAAAGATGTGCATCGCTTCATTGGGTCCATGAAGTCTTAATCAAGATATCAACAAATGACATCCGATATAAATGTGTTTTACTCGGCGATTTTGAGAAAGTTTAGGGAAGGGTGTCAATTGTTATAACCCTTTTCTCACATCATATCACCATAACCTCTCACTTTTCGACTTTACTCCCTCCATCCTAGTTGCACGATACCATCATCACTCAAGATACCCTTACAAAGAAGTAGCGACTTCGGGGTTAGAACTCATCGGCGATGATGAAGTTCATGGAGTGAATGAATCGCTTAAGTGCAAACTAAACACCGAACTTCAAATGATGAAAAGTTATTTGAAAATCATCAAATGTGTGTATGAAAATGATTTGTAAACACATTTGAAGTTTTGAATGTTTTGAAATCACAAACTCCCCCTTAATCTATGCAAAGGTAGATGTTAAAAGTTTTCATAGAAAGGTAGAGCAAAAATTGGTTTTTGTGAAGTCAGAAAAAATAAAATCTTTGTTGTGATATATACATGAAAAAAAATTTGAGAGTCTAAAAGTGAACAAGATTTTAAGAAACACAAATTTTTGCATCAACAACAATGTTCATAGTAAGAATACTAGGGAGTACACAAAGGCGTTCAATCCTTCGCATCTTACATCAACAAGTTGGATGAAAAATAAAACATTTAAGCACAAATTTGACTCAATCAATTGTTCAAGATGAGACAACTTAGGAGTACACAAAGGCGTTCAATCCTTTGCTTCTCATATCAACAATTGAGAGTAAAAGAATCTTTTGGCGGGAAAAATTCTTTTTGGAAATAAATAAAATCTTTGAAGTACGGGTTGCATACAGAGTATATGCAAGCCATTATGAAATAAATAAAACTTTAAGACCGGGTTACATACATAGTATATGTAAACCACTATGAAATAAATAATACTTTAAGACCGAGTTACATATATAGTATATGTAAACCACTATGAAATAAATAAAACTTTAAGACCGGGTTACATATATAGTATATGTAAACCACTATGAAATAAATAAAACTTTAAGACCGGGTTACATACAGAATATATGTAAGCCATTATGAAATAAATAAAACTTTAAGACTGGGTTACACACAGAATATATGTAAGACATTATGATAAAAAAAAAGAATTAAGAAAATCTTTTTGTTATTTTTCAAAATTTTATATTTTTGTATTTGATTTTTGTCTTTTCAAATTTTGTATTTTGTTTTTCAAGAATGTATCAAGAACAAAATAAGTTAAGGTTCAAGATTTAACATGCCAAGCTTAGAGATAAGAAAGTTAAACCTTTTCTCATCCAGTAGTTTAGTGAACAAATCTGCAAGCTGATAGTCAGTTCCCACAAAGTAAAGCTCGATGTCACCTTTCTCAATATGATCTTTGAAAAAATGATATCTCACATCAATATGCTTTGATCGAGAGTGGTTTACTGAGTTGACTGCAATAGCAATAGCACTTTGAGAGTCACAATAGATGGGAATACGATCATATTTCAGACCATAATCAGTAAGTTGAGTCTTCATCCATAACACTTGAGCACAACAACTAGCCGCAACCACATATTCAGCTTCAACTGTTGATAGTGACACACAATTTTTTTTCTTGGAAGACCAACTAACAATTTTATCACCCAAAAATTCTAAAGTACCAGAAGTGCTCTTGCGTCAAGCTTACAACCTGCATGATCTGCATCTGAATAGACAGGTAAGTTGAATCCAGTATCCCTTGGATACCAGAGACCTAAATTGGGTGTACCCTTCAGATAACGAAATATTCGTTTCACAGCTTGAAAATGTAAATCAGTTGGAGCAGCTTGATACCTATCACACATTCATGTTGCAAACATTATATCTGGGCGGAATGCTGTAAGATACAAGAATGAACCAATCATACTTCTATATCTCTTTTGGTCAAATGGTTTCCCATTTTTATCAGCATTAATACTTGTACGAGCAGCCATTGGAGTTGAAATTGAAGAAAAAGTAGTCATATCAAACTTTTTCAACATGTCATGAATATACTTACCTTGTGATATGAAAATACCATTTGGTAGTTGTTTGATTTGAAGACCCAAAAAGTAGTTCATTTCCCCAATCATGCTCATTTCAAAATGATTAACCATTAGAGATGAAAAGTTTCGACAAAATGTTTGACTGGTTGACCCAAAGATAATGTCATCAACATATATTTGGACAAGAAGAACATGCTTACCTTGTTTGCGGATTAATAGGGTAGGGTCAATTGTGCCTTTGGTAAAGCCACCTCTAATCAAGAAAGTAGATAAGGAATCATACCATGCTCGGGGTGCTTGCTTAAGACCGTAGAGAGCCTTGTCTAACCTGTAGACATGGTTTGGTCTTTTGGGATCCACAAAACCTTCTGGTTGTTCAACGTAAACTTCTTCTTTGAGATCATCATTCAAGAAAGCTGTCTTCACATCTATTTGAAACACAGTGAAGTTTCTGAATGCAGCATAAGCTAAGAAGATCCGAATGGCTTCCATTCTTGCAACTGGAGCAAAAGTTTCGTCGAAATCAACACCAGGTTGTTGGCAATAATCCTTTGCAATTAATCTTGCTTTGTTCCTTACTACCACTCCATTCTCATCCTTCTTGTTCTTAAAAATCCACTTTGTGCCAATAGGTTCATTTTTCCTTGGATTTGGAACTAATCTCCATACTTTCAGTCTTTCAAACTGAGCGAGTTCGTCTTGCATAGCTTTAACCCATTCTGGATCTCGAAGAGCTTCAGAAACAGTTTTGGGTTCAATGTTGCTAAGAGAAAGTGCAACAAGACACTCATTCACTAAAGTACGAGTAGTTACTCCGGCTTGTGGATCTCCAATAATGTTATCAATAGGATGATCTTTTCGCATGCGTGACCATTTGCGATCATGAGGAAGAGGATCTTGTTGATTGATATTAACATCATCATCATTAAAACCAGAGTTTTGCTGAGAGATGGAATCATAGCTTGGTAGAACAGCTTCCTCGTAGGATGGATGATCGAAGTCAAAAGGCACATATACATTTGGAGTGTTTATCGGATTGGTAGTCTGAGTAAATTGAGTAGGTTGTTCTTAAACATTCACTGGAGAGGAATTATCAGGAGAGGATTGAGAAGAAGAATCATTAGAAGAGGATGAAGAACTACTACTTGAAGAAGTAGCAACTTGCTCAGCAGAACTTGATGATGATTCATGAAGGTTGTCAGGAACTGGATCATTATTCGGAATTGGTTCAATGATGACTTGAGGTTCCTCTTCATGAATCGGTTTTGAATTGTAGAATTCTTCAAAAAGAATGTCTAACTCATCACTCGTTGGAGCTGGAAACTTCTTGAATTTGGATGCTAAAGAAGAAGTCCTTGATGAAGTACTTGAATCACTTGGACCATAACTTGTTGGTAGCAAACTTTCTTGCTCGAAAATCATGCCCGACATCTCATCAAACCAAACATTCATTGTTTCTTGAATCGTATTTGTTCGGCGATTGTAGATTCGATAGGCAATTGATGTCTTGGAATAACCAACAAAGTAACCTTCATCACCTTTTTTCTCGAACTTTCCAAGATTCTCCCGATCATTCAAAGTATAACAAACACACCCAAAGATATGAAAATAGTTGATGTTCGGTTTCCGTTTGTTAACAACCTCATAAGGAGTCTTCTCAAAACGCTGATTAACAATGGACCAATTCTGAGTGTGACAAGCAGTGTCAAAAGCTTCAGCCCACATGTTGGAAGGTAACTTAGAATAAGCTAGCATGGTTCTTGCAGCTTCCACAAGCGTTCGATTTCTCCTTTCAACGACACCATTTTGTTGTGGGGTACGAACCGCAGAGAATTGGTGAGTAATGCCTTTGGATTTACAAAATTCATCAAACACGACATTTTTGAATTCAGTTCCATTATCCGAACGGATGTAACGGACTGGAAGTTGAAGATTTACTTGAGTAGAAGTGATGAAATCGATCAAAGTTTGAGTTGTTTCATCTTTTGAGGCAAGAAACTTGACCAAAGTATATCTTGAATAATCATCAATGATAACCAAAATGTATCTCTTCCCATTTCGGTTTTGAACTTTCATTGGTCCACAAAGATCCATGTGAAGCAAATGAAGAGGTGCTAAAGAATTTGGAGATTTCTTCGGTTTATGATAAGCTCGTTTTATCTTCCCAACGACACAAGAAGGACAGACATGCTCACTTTCATACTTATAGTCTGGCAAGCCTTCAACAAGATGCTTATTGACTAAAGTATTGATGGTAGGAAAATTTAGGTGAGAAAGTCTTCTATGCCACAACCAAGAATTCTTTGAAGTAGCCTTTGAAATGAGACAAATATTATCGGTAGGTTGGTTATCAGCAAGATTGACAGTAAAGAGGTTATCATCGCGGTCGCCACACAAAATGTCAACTCCATCTAGAGTTTGAACCTTGCAGAGAGATTGTCGAAAAAAAACTTGAAGATTGTTGTCACAGAATTGTCCAACACTGAACAAATTATGACTTAATCCTTCAACATAGTGAACTTTCTTAATGACAATTCCATTGCGTTCAATGTCGCCATAGCCTAAGATAGGAGTGAAATTGTTGTTACCAAACCGAGCTGTAACACCCCGCTAAAGCGGAATATACGGGGTGCACAGACAAGTACAAATGCACACAATACAAGTTCACACAGCCATTAAGATTAATCAAAGATCAAGAGAACAAAGTCATTACAAATCATAATTAAGTGTAAATCAGAAGTACAAACGTTATTACAGAATATAACTGAATCAGAATAGTCAAACTCGTGGGACAGAACAATTGTCTCATCGAACAGAACTTGAACTGGAATAGCAATAAGGTCTTCGTAGTTCCAAGACTTGTATGCACGAACCGTCACCAAAAGGATGAGCTTAGAACGGAAGACTCTTATGCTAAAGATCTAGTACCTAGCCTGAAAAGCATGTAAGTTCGAAGGTCAACTACGAAAGTAGTTGGTGAGATTCACATAAAGTACTTTATAAATATACATAAGTCTGATATGCACAAGGTCTAGTCAAAAGTCTGTATGCCTGTCAAAAGTACCTTGCTGTAATAACAGTAGATTAGAGTCCGTAATGTACTTAATATGTATGTCTATTATTACTGCTAATCCGCTTGGCCATAACGAGCTATGAAAATTCAGGGAACTCTTGTAATCAGAAAGTATATAAGTACGAACTAGGTCAGAACTGGTGACCAGAGCATGTGATCAGAACAGGTGATCAATAAGTCTAGGTGATATGCATTCTCCTGTCCTGAGGAGAATGAGGATGGGCCTACCCTAACAGCGCTGTCCATATACCTACGGTCCATTCCCAGAACTGGTGGGAGATGAACTGATAGCAGTAAGTCTTAGGCCTCATACATAAAATAAGTACATAACCGTATGTATTCAAGATCCTGCCCATTCAAGATCTAGAAAGCACATTAAGAAATAAGTATCATAACATAAATAGTCTGTCTGTACGTATATAGTCTGTTTGAAAGTAGTCTGTCTGTACATAAATAGTCTGTCTGAAAATAGTTTGTCGGTACATAAATAGTCTGTCTGAAAATAGTTTGTCGGTAAATAAATAGTCTGTCTGAAAATAGTCTGTCTGTACATAAATAGTCTGTCTGAAAATAGTCTGTCTGTACATAAATAGTCTGTCTGTCTCAAGATAGTACGTAGTACAGTCAAAAGAGTATATATATATATAAGTCTGTATATATATATGTACAAATTAGTTTCCATGCTTTTCAGTCCCCGATTAAGAACTTTAAAAATGTACAAAAGGGGGAAATAAGTGAACTCATAGTGATCTGGTACAAAATAGAGAACTAGTACAGTGAACAAGTACAAAGATTAATAAGTATATCAATTACGCCTTGTCGAACTCCTATGCACATAATAACCATATAAAAGTACATATATTAGTCTAAGTGATTATTCAAATCACAAATGCCCTTGATGAACTGATGATTTGGTCCTTCGAACGTTTTGACTCCAAATAGTTTTTAACTGAACTTTACGTACAGGAACTGAACGAAAGTGAGCCTTAAGTTCGTTTGACTGAACTGAACGAATTTAGACCTTAAGTTCGTTTGACTGAACTGAACGAATTTAAACCTTAAGTTCGTTTGACTGAACTGAGCGAATTTAAACCTTAAGTTCGTTTGAGTGAACTGAGCGAATTTAAACCTTAAGTTCGTTAAGCTAATTTCGTTTTGAACAAGATAATTTCGTTTGATGTTGCAGGCATACGGACATAGAACTGAACTTAACAAAATCACGAGTTTTGAAGATTAAGGCATGTTACGACCCAAATTTGATCACAAAACAGTTACTAGACACATTTAAACATAAACCCATCAATCTTTAACACGTTTTTGAAATCAAAATCGACCAAATCATCAAGAACACAAGTCTAAAAGTTTATTTTTAATTTCATCAAAAACATAAGATTTGTTGTTGTTACCTCAAAACCGATTACAGAAACACGTTTTGATGATTAAAGGAAGCTAATGATATCAATGATTTCACCCAAACCAACCAAAATCAGGAGATGAATTTAGTGTGTGTTTTAAGGTGTGGGGAGTGAGTGAAGAGAGGTAGGAGGTGATGAATAGTAAACTTTTAGGGTTTTACACTTTCTTTATATACCTTACCATAAAAATGAAGCTTCACAACTACAAGGACCATTTTGCAATTAATTTGAGCTGAGCTCTTTTATGAACCTTTAACATTTACGAACCGAACATATTATATTATTGAGCGTAATCACGAACTCGTCGTACAATATTAATGTTTAGATCAATTTGAAGTTCATATAAGCTCATAATAAACATCTAAAGTACGTCTAGAACTCATATAAATTAAACTGTCTGGCCGATCCAGTGGCATATGCAAGTTTCTAAGACTTAAATAGAACATTTTTGGGACGGTTGTTACATTCTCCCCCACTTGGAAGATTTCGTCCTCGAAATTAAGAGTCTCGTCAGTCAAAAAGATGAGGGTACTTCTTCTTAATGAAGTCCTCGCGTTCCCAGGTGTCATTATACCCGTGTCTAGCACTCCAACGTACACGAACTAGGGGTACGCGGCTTTGTCTTGTCTGTTTAGCATCTTTGTCTACGATTTCGATAGGCTCTTCGGTGAACTCGAGCCCTTCGTCTATGCGAACATCCTTAACAGGAATGATGGTCGGGTCGTCAGCCATGCACTTCTTAAGATTGGATACGTGGAACGTGTCATGAACATTGCCGAGCTCTAACGGTAGTTCCAGCTTGTACGCTACTGGTCCTACACGTTTAATGATCTTATATGGTCCTATGTACCGAGGCGCCAACTTGCCTCTCTTACCGAACCGGGCAGTACCTTTCCATGGGGAAACTTTCAAAAGAACTTTGTCGCCTGCCTCGAACTCAAGAGGCTTACGGCGTTTGTCTGCATAGGATTTTTGTCTGTCTTGAGCTGCCTTAAGCTTTTCTTTGATAACAGCCATCTTGTCTATGGTGGTCTGTACAACTGGAAGCCTCATCCAACTCCTTTCACCGGCGTCTAGCCAACACAGTGGTGACCGGCATTTGCGACCATATAAGGCCTCGAACGGTGCACACTGAATACTCGTATGGTAGCTGTTATTGTACGAGAACTCGATCAACGGGAGATGTTTATCCCAACTCCCTCTAAACTCTAATGCACAAGAACGGAGCATGTCTTCCAGAGTCTGAATAGTGCGTTCGCTTTGCCCGTCTGACTGTGGGTGATAAGCGGTGCTCAGATTAAGTCTAGTACCTAACGCTTCTTGAAGTGACTGCCAAAAGTCGGACGTGAAGCGCGGATCGCGGTCAGATACAATTGATAAAGGAACACCGTACTTAGTTACGATATCGTCTATATAGATTTCAGCAAGTCTCTCCAGTGAGTAGTCATCCCGAATAGGAAGGAAACGGGCTGATTTCGTCAGTCTGTCTACAATAACCCAAATGGAGTTATGGTTGTTCTTTGTACGGGGCAGTTTCATAATGAAGTCCATAGTAATGTCTTCCCATTTCCACACCGGGATTTCCAATTGCTTCAACAATCCAGAAGGTTTCTGATGTTCGATCTTGACTTTAGAACATGTCAGACATCTGCTGACGTACTCAAAGATCTCTCTCTTCATCCCAGGCCACCAATAGTCTAGCTTCAAGTTCTTGTACATTTTGTCTGCGCCTGGATGAATCGAGTATTTAGAACGATGAGCTTCCTGCATGATGATCTCTCGAACACCATCAGCTGCAGGGATCCAAACTCGGTTCTTGAACTTTCTAACTCCATTATCATCGACTTCGAATTCCTGGGCGATGGGTCCTAACCGCTCAGCTTTTATACTGTCTTTCGATCTCAAGCCGAACTCTTGGCCTTTGATCACTAGTTGCCTCAAGTCTGTACGATCTGTCTCCTTAATGGATAAGATTTTGACTCGTTCTTTTCTGCTCAGTGCGTCGGCTACTACATTCGCCTTTCCGGGATGGTACTTGATTTCATAGTCATAATCATTTAGCAATTCCATCCAACGCCTCTGTCTCATGTTCAACTCTTTCTGGTTGAATACATGCTGCAAGCTCTTGTGATCGGTAAAGATAGTACACTTGGTTCCGTATAAGTAATGCCTCCAAATCTTCAAAGCGAACACAACTGCTCTACGTTCTAGGTCGTGGGTGGTATAGTTCTTTTCGTGCACTTTGAGTTGTCTGGATGCATAGGCGATCACCTTGCTTCTTTGCATCAGTACACAGCCTAGACCTTGACGTGAAGCGTCACAGTACACCACAAAGTCTTCAGTGCCATCTGGTAAAGCTAGGACAGGTGCTTTACACAGTTTGTCTTTTATGGTTTGGAATGCTTGTTCTTGCTGATCACCCCAAATGAAGTCTCGAGTCTTTTGCGTCAATTGTGTCAAGGGTAGTGCGATCTTAGAAAAGTTTTCGATGAAACGACGATAATAACCAGCTAATCCGAGGAAACTACGAACTTCAGTGGGAGCTATCGGGGCCTCCCACACCTTGATGGCTTTAACCTTGGCCGGATCAACATGGATGCCTTGTTCGTTCACAACGTGACCGAGGAACTGTACTTGGCGAAGCCAAAACTCGCACTTAGAGAACTTAGCGTACAGTTGTTCCTCGCGAAGGAGTTGAAGAATAGATCGAAGATGTTGTTCATGGTCGGTCTTGTTCCGAGAGTACACCAGTATGTCGTCTATGAACACTATAACGAACTTGTCTAAGAACGGACGACAGACACGGTTCATTAAGTCCATAAAGATCGCTGGAGCATTAGTTAGACCAAATGGCATCACGAGGAACTCGTAATGACCATATCGAGTACGAAAAGCCGTCTTTGGGACATCACCATCTTGAACACGAATCTGGTGATACCCTGAACGTAGGTCGATCTTAGAAAAGTACGAGGCACCTTGCAATTGATCAAATAGATCGTCTATGCGAGGTAAAGGATACCGGTTCTTGATGGTTAGTTTGTTCAGCTCTCGGTAGTCTACGCACATTCTCATTGAGCCATCTTTCTTTTTAACGAACAAGATCGGTGCACCCCAAGGGGATGAACTGGGACGGATAAAGCCTTTGCTCAAGAGTTCTTGTAATTGATTGGACAGTTCTTGCATTTCAGGAGGAGCTAGACGATACGGTGCTTTAGCGACAGGTGCTGCACCGGGAACAAGATCAATATTGAACTCGACTTGTCTCATAGGTGGTACACCTGGTAAGTCGTCAGGAAAGACATCTGGAAAGTCCCGTACAATGGGGATGTCTTGAACTTTAATCTCTTTAGCACTTTTGTCGATGACATGAGCTAAATACACGAGATGGTCTTTCTTGTCTAAATACTTGCGGAACTTCATGGTTGAGACGATCTTTAGCTCGTTCGTGGACTTATTGCCTTGTACTGTCAAGATCTCGCTGTTCTGGAGTGGTATATGAA
Organism: Erigeron canadensis; assembly: GCF_010389155.1. Taxonomy (NCBI): domain Eukaryota; kingdom Viridiplantae; phylum Streptophyta; class Magnoliopsida; order Asterales; family Asteraceae; genus Erigeron; species Erigeron canadensis. The sequence continues at coordinate 19,815,003 of NC_057762.1, read as the reverse complement.
CTGTTTTCTCATGGCAACAAATAGTCGCGTGGTGTTTGGATAGCCAGTCCATTCCCACGATAATATCAAAGCTACTAAGTTCAACAGGAATTAAGTCAATCGTAAAAGTCTTGTCTACTAGAACCAAGGGACAATCTAGGGCAATCTCATTAGTGTCGTACTGTTGGCCATTAGCGTACTCTACTACATACTTATCATTTAGTCTGCCAGTTTTCATGTCAGTCTTAGCTTTAAAGTCTAATGCAACAAAGCTACGTTCAGCACCGGAGTCAAATAGTGCTGAAGCGTAATGATCGTTCAGAAGATAAGTACCTGTCACAACCCGTGGGTTCTGACGAGCTTCCTCAGCGTTCAGAGCGAAAACTCGAGCGTTAGCAGGGCCCTGTCGGTTTTGCTGGTGCTGGCGGTTCTGGTTCTGCTGTCTTGGTCCGCGTGGATGGGCATCACGCTGAACATGGGCGTTCTGAATCTGATTCTGATTTCTTTGAACCGGTGCAGGGGGTGGTAAAGGAAGTCTGTCATTCCTCATCTGAGGATTTCTGTTCGCCGGCGGAGGATTAGCTCTGATCATGTTTGTCGACACAACACTGCAGTACCTAGCCAAGTGCCCAATGCCTTGGCAGTTGTAACAAGTGGGGCAAGCACCAGTGTAGTGAAGCTGGCACTGGGAGCACTTAGGAGCAGTTCCGGAATACCTAGGTGGCTCAGGTACAGTTGTCACTGCGTAATTCTTCAAAATCTTCCCCTTCTTACTTGGGGGCTCAACTTTCTTCTCAACAACCTCTTCAGCCTTTCTCTTTCCCTTCTCAACACTTTCCAACACATCCCCGGATCTGATGATGTCCTTGGTCAAAGTCTTAGCCAATACAGTGGCTCTGGACATAGTCTTAGGACCTTTGCTAGTGAGAGCACGACGAACTTCCGGGATCAAACCCCAGATAAAGCGGTCAATCTTCTTCTCCTCAGTAGATGCTAGGTGTGGTACAAGTCTGGCAAGCTCGTTGAACCTCAAGATATACTTCTCAATCTCCATTCCCTTCATCTTCAAGTCCCAAAACTCCTGCTCTAACTCTTGCAACGCATCCTTGGTGCAGAACTCAGCCCTCATCATCTTCTGGAGTTCTTCCCAAGTGTGAGCATATGCAGTCTTTCTACCATCAGTAGAAACAACGCCAGTCCACCACGACCTGGCAGCACCATCGAACTGACTAGTAGCATGCTCAACCATCTTCTCCTCTGCAGTCTCAGTGTGATATAAAGCCTCCTCCATGTTCTCAAACCACATCAACAACTCCGAAGCTCCCTTTTCTCCGATATAAACTGGGGGTTTGCACTGAGTGAAGGTTCTGAATGAACAACCTCTGCTGCGGGTAGCTCTGCCCTCAGTAGCAACTTTGGTGTTAATCTGACTGGCACCTTCAGAATCACTGTGCACTATTTGGTTCTGCTCTTGTTCTTCCTGCGTCTTCTTGGTGCCTTCAGTCAACGGGATCTCTAGCATCTGAGCAACCTGAGTAGCAATGTTGGGTATCATCGCATTCATGCGGTTGGTGATAAGATCTGCTACATCTTCTAGAGTAAAGTTGATAGGAGTATTAGGTTGAGGCTCGGGCTCAACGACGGTTTCGGCAGTGGGTACGGCTTTTGGCTTTCTCCCTCTCTTAGGCGGCATTCTTCCTTATGCCCCTAATAAGATAGAAATAAGAACTTGATTATGATTCGTATAAGTCTGTAACTCCAAGCACGTGGTACGTATATACAATGATCATTGATAGCACGTTATATAAATAAGAACAGTCGTCGATCGTACGTCAAGGACCTATAATCGTATAAGCTCTAAGGCCTATAGATGATGTACTAGTACGTAAGTCTTTCAAGCACGAATGAACCAGAAGAGAACAAATGGACATGAACGATATTGAACAAAGTTCCTAATTGAGCTCTAAGAATTGAATGACACCTTCAATAACACACCTTGAGGTCCTAGGTGCTTTTATCTTAGTTATATGTAGTTGATCAGGTTACATATAATTATGATAAAAGTACCTACTACTCAAACCGGTCATCAAAGGATCACCTCAGAGTAGAATCAAGTTATAGCTCAAGTTTTCCTTAGGGAAAACTCGGTGTTCACTATAACCATGGGATCTGATACCAACTGTAACACCCCGCTAAAGCGGAATATACGGGATGCACAGACAAGTACAAATTCACACAGTACAAGTTCACACAGCCATTAAGATTAATCAAAGATCAAGAGAATAAAGTCATTACAAATCATAATTAAGTCTAAATCAGAAGTACAAACGTTATTACAGAATATAACTGAATCAGAATAGTCAAACTCGTGGGACAGAACAATTGTCTCATCGAACAGAACTTGAACTGGAATAGCAATAAGGTCTTCGTAGTTCCAGGACTTGTATGCACGAACCGTCACCAAAAGGATGAGCTTAGAACGGAGGACTCTTATGCTAAAGATCTAGTACCTAGCCTGAAAAGCATGTAAGTTCGAAGGTCAACTACGAAAGTAGTTGGTGAGATTCACATAAAGTACTTTATAAATATACATAAGTCTGATATGCACAAGGTCTAGTCAAAAGTCTGTATGCCTGTCAAAAGTACCTTGCTGTAATAACAGTAGATTAGAGTCCGTAATGTACTTAATATGTATGTCTATTATTACTGCTAATCCGCTTGGCCATAACGAGCTATGAAAATTCAGGGAACTCTTGTAATCAGAAAGTATATAAGTACGAACTAGGTCAGAACTGGTGACCAGAGCATGTGATCAGAACAGGTGATCAATAAGTCTAGGTGATATGCATTCTCCTGTCCTGAGGAGAATGAGGATGGGCCTACCCTAACAGCGCTGTCCATATACCTACGGTCCATTCCCAGAACTGGTGGGAGATGAACTGATAGCAGTAAGTCTTAGGCCTCATACATAAAATAAGTACATAACCGTATGTATTCAAGATCCTGCCCATTCAAGATCTAGAAAGCACATTAAGAAATAAGTATCATAACATAAATAGTCTGTCTGTACGTAAATAGTCTGTTTGAAAGTAGTCTGTCTGTACATAAATAGTCTGTCTGAAAATAGTTTGTCGGTACATAAATAGTCTGTCTGAAAATAGTCTGTCTGTACATAAATAGTCTGTCTGTCTCAAGATAGTACGTAGTACAGTCAAAAGAGTATATATATATATAAGTCTGTATATATATATGTACAAATTAGTTTCCATGCTTTTCAGTCCCCGATTAAGAACTTTAAAAATGTACAAAAGGGGGAAATAAGTGAACTCATAGTGATCTGGTACAAAATAGAGAACTAGTACAGTGAACAAGTACAAAGATTAATAAGTATATCAATTACGCCTTGTCGAACTCCTATGCACATAATAACCATATAAAAGTACATATATTAGTCTAAGTGATTATTCAAATCACAAATGCCCTTGATGAACTGATGATTTGGTCCTTCGAACGTTTTGACTCCAAATAGTTTTTAACTGAACTTTACGTACAGGAACTGAACGAAAGTGAGCCTTAAGTTCGTTTGACTGAACTGAACGAATTTAGACCTTAAGTTCGTTTGACTGAACTGAACGAATTTAAACCTTAAGTTCGTTTGACTGAACTGAGCGAATTTAAACCTTAAGTTCGTTTGAGTGAACTGAGCGAATTTAAACCTTAAGTTCGTTAAGCTAATTTCGTTTTGAACAAGATAATTTCGTTTGATGTTGCAGGCATACGGACATAAGACTGAACTTAACAAAATCACGAGTTTTGAAGATTAAGGCATGTTACGACCCAAATTTGATCACAAAACAGTTACTAGACACATTTAAACATAAACCCATCAATCTTTAACACGTTTTTGAAATCAAAATCGACCAAATCATCAAGAACACAAGTCTAAAAGTTTATTTTTAATTTCATCAAAAACATAAGATTTGTTGTTGTTACCTCAAAACCGATTACAGAAACACGTTTTGATGATTACAAGGAAGCTAATGATATCAATGATTTCACCCAAACCAACCAAAATCAGGAGATGAATTTAGTGTGTGTTTTAAGGTGTGGGGAGTGAGTGAAGAGAGGTAGGAGGTGATGAATAGTAAACTTTTAGGGTTTTACACTTTCTTTATATACCTTACCATAAAAATGAAGCTTCACAACTACAAGGACCATTTTGCAATTAATTTGAGCTGAGCTCTTTTATGAACCTTTAACATTTACGAACCGAACATATTATATTATTGAGCGTAATCACGAACTCGTCGTACAATATTAATGTTTAGATCAATTTGAAGTTCATATAAGCTCATAATGAACATCTAAAGTACGTCTAGAACTCATATAAATTAAACTGTCTGGCCGATCCAGTGGCATATGCAAGTTTCTAAGACTTAAATAGAACATTTCTGGGACGGTTGTTACACGAGCAGTTCCCATGAATCATTCGATAAAGTTCTTGAGCAATGCTTTATTGCCAGTCATGTGTTTTGAACACCCGGAATCGAGTATCCAAACACAGATGGTTATTTCCTGTAATCAAAGAAATTTAACCGAATTTAGGTACCCACTTGAAGACGGGTCCTTTGTGGTTAGTTAAAACAGGCAGGGTATATAACTTAGGATATGCATACAAACATGCTTTTGAATCAACATACTTATTAACAAGCACATTATCAACAAGCACATTTGGATCAAACAAACGAATATTAACACATGAATCAAAAGTAACATGTCTACCACCATTCAAACCATACAAATAAGAGCAAGAATTAACATTGTTTACACCATCGCAAGGCATTTCCTTGGCATTATTAACATTTGTTTTCAAAGATGACTTAAAAGATAAATTGTTCGAATCATCATAAACAAACTTCTTCTTATTACTCGCTTTTCTCCTTTGCCTTTTCTTCTTTTTCTCAACTTTAGTGATCTTAGGTACTAATGACTTAGCTACCCATTGAGACTCACTAATCAAGCTCTTTCCACCTGTGGGATTGACACTAAAAAGATTAGAACGAGAATTTTGATGAACTTTTATCTTTTTAGTCTCTTTTGAGGGTGCGGAAACTTCTTGTTTCTTAGGTTTATCATGAGAAAACCAGCCATATCTATCCCTATACCTAGTTGCACCATTTGAAGCATCCCTAGTTAGCAAAACTGAGCTAGATTTAGATACTTTAGGTAAATAACTAGATTAAGAGTTAGATGAAGAAACATTTGAGTTGATTTCCAGAAGTTTCTCTTTGTTGTATTTGATTTTGGGAATGGTCTCAACTTGTTTGGTTTTGACATGCTTTTCAGAGGTAGGACACTTTGTTTTTAACTTACTGATTCTTGGTTTGGTAACAGTTTTTGGTTCAGTCTTGACGAGTTTGGAAATAACCCGTTTCTTTGAATAATAAGAAGTTGGAGCTTTTGAAAACGATTTTGGAGATTCCTCTTTTGATTCAGCTTTGATTTTGGTAGATTCAATCTTTTTTTCAGTTTCAGAATCAAAAACATATTCTCCCTCCATGAATTTATCAAAATCATTTTTGGTGAATGGTGAAACCGGAGAGATTTTTGAAAAATCAGGAATCTTGTTTTCCAACTTCACACTATGGGTAATCTCAGGAATGAAATCAACCTGAACTGATACATCTTTGGTTTCACAAGAAATTAAAGTAGAAGTATCAACACCTATACTAGCACTAAGCTTAGGGTGAACAACTAACTCTTCAAGAGGCTCACATGTGAAGAACCTAAAGTAGTACCATATCAAAACTAAACTATGCGTAAGTTCGTCATGAGTTAAATCAGATTGCACATAATCATCAGCTATAACAGTAGCAGCATTTTGACATGAACACTCAAGAGAATCAGTCAAGGTTTGGGTGGAGGAAACAGTAGATGAAACACAAATAGTCTGAATGGAATGGTCTACTAAAGCACTTAGGTCAGTTTGAGTAAAAGCATCCATACAAACATTCTTAGTATCCACAACAACTAATTTATCCTCCGAATTCAAACTTTGAGACTTAAGTTTTTCAATTTCATTTTGTTGAGAGTTCACCGTTTGTTGCAAACCTTCTATTTGTTTTTCCAAAATGGTAGATGGAACATACATTTTAGTAGGTTTAGGTGAATTACCAACTGACTCTTGATTTTGAAAATTTGATGCTATTTCTTCCAATTTGATAATTGAAGATTCTTTCGAGTTATTTGAAGCATTAATAACATCATAGTTAACCAAAAAATCATTTTGTGGTAATTTCTCAACTTCATCAGTCTCAAAATCGTCATCCAGTGGACGAATAAATTGTTGTACCATACCAAGACGAAGAAATCTTTCATCATACAAGGGTTCGATTTGTTCTTTGGCTTTTTGTAATGGAGAGATATTCTCAAATCCCAACCCATGAAGAAGTTCCAATCTGTCAATCTTTGACTTGTTGAAATAGGTGGTAAAATCCAAAAGAGGGTTTTGTTCGACTTTATATAACTTCTCTTGATAGAAAGGTATATTCTTTTTAAATTCCTCTATCTGGTAGTGCTTTGTATAAGCATGATCTAGCTCTGTTATCTGCAGTTGTTCGATCTTTTTGTTCAGCATTCAAAAGATCAAGAGTGAGTATTGCACCAGTGGTGGGATGGCGATGAACTGCAAGTCCATTAAGAATGGAATCTTTAAGAAGGTGACCATTTGGTTGACATTCCACATAATCCATGAATCTTTTCTTCCATAGTCCATAAGAACCACGGTAGAGAACTGGAGGTCTTGTGTCAGAACCTAATGCCAAAGCTTCACGAGAAGCCATCAGAAAGAGATTTGATTTGGAACTTGAATTGGAACAAAAGTTGAAAATTTCAGAAGATGAAACGATCTTGAGAAGATCGTCTTAGGATAAGATCGTCTTAGAAGAGATCGTCCTAGATGAATGAAAGTAAGAACGACTTGAAACAAATCGTCTTGAGTTTAAGAAGAATGAGACGATTCAAAGAAGATCGTCTTAGGATTAAGAAGAATAAGACGATTTAGAGAAGATCGTCTTGAGTTTAAGAAGAATGAGACGATTCAAAGAAGATCGTTTTGAATGAAATTTGATGAACTTTGGCTAAGTATTGAATGAAACTGAAATTGAGGAATGATTTTGAGTTTTGGAAATGGAAACTGAAAAGGAATTAAAGGAAATTGAAAATGAAATTGAAGTATAAAGAACTTTGGAAATGAAACGATCTAAAAAGAGATCGTCTTGGAATTTCGATCAAGGAAATGAAACGGTCTTGTGAAGATCGTCCTGGAAGACTTGGAAAATTTTTCCAAGTATTTTTGAAAAATTTGGACAGAGATTTGATTTGAATTGGAAGAAATTTGATTTGAGCAAAACCAATCAATAATGATCAGTCAAACATTGATGCTATGCTTATGTGCAATGTGCTTATAAATCATGCAATGTTTGAGGGGGAGAAAAAGGATAATTCATGATTCTAGGGGGAGTTTATGTATTTGTACTATTTGAAGAGAAACTTATTACTAAATTTTTGAAAATCAAAAATAAATTTTTTTTGATGTTTGTTTTGTTTTGATTTGTTTAAATCAAGCCCATAAGCCTATTTTAGCCAAAATTTTTGTTAAGCCCAATTATTTTTTTAAGCCCATTTCTTTTCAAAACGGCCCAAAACCTTGATTGACCCGGTCCATACCCAGTTGACCCGACCCGATCTGTTTTTCTTCTTTAACAAGGAGGGAAATTTTTTTCTTACTTTTTCCTTTTCATTCCATTTTCCCGTAAAAACACACACATACACATAGTCTCTCTCTCTCAAAATCACTTCAAAATCTTTTTAGCTGATCCTTGAAACAAAAATAAGGGTTGTGTTGCTATTTTCTTGCTGATCGTTTCATTTCATAATATCATTATCATCAGATTACATCTTCAGGTAGGAATTCGAACTTGAATATATATCTCATTTTTTCAATTTATTTCGAATTCTATGCATCTGTTAATGTTTCTGTGATATTTGAATCATTTAGAAGCATGTTTAGGTTATGTGTATATGATTTTTACATGTTTAAATGCCTAAAATTGTGTTTTTGAAAATTCAAAAAACCTACTACTCTGTTATTATGTAGAAGATGACCTAGGACGATCTTCAAATCGTTCTTAGTTAGTTAATTTATGTGTTCTGAGTAGTTAGATTTCGGTAGAAATGATTCAAATATGAGTTTATGATATGTTTAGAAGGTAATAAGAATCACTTAGTGATAAAGGTTGTGAGTTGTGTTAACTGATTGGAAATAGGATGATTCTGGTTAAGGATCATTTTAGTTTCAAGATTGGGTTGGTTTTGAGACGATCTTGTCCAAGATCGTCTTGGTTCCAAAACGACTTGGAAATAAAACGATCTTGCCAAGACCATCTTAGTTCCACATTCATGTATTTTCCTTATAAACCCCTGAGACTAAGACCAAGAATATCTTGTCAGGATCGTCTTAGGGTCTGTACGCTGTGTGGTTGATGATTATTTTTTTGACATTCAATTGAATGGGTAACTGATCTCCTAAGGGATTGGTTTTGCTCAAAACTAATACTTTCATATATAAGGGGAGATTATGCTCAATTTTTCTAGAATTGACATAATTTCCATTTACATTTCTAAGTATTAGAATTTTTCAAAAGAGAAGTGAAGTGTTTTATCACTTGATTTCCAAGACGATCTTGTCAAGATCGTCTCAATAATCATTCACTTCAAAAGGTTTTTAAAAAGGTTTACCTTAAGACGATCTTCACCAAGACCGTCCCATTTTTCCTTTCCATACTTAAACTTTTCAACACAACAAACCTCAAGACGATCTTCACCAAGATCGTCTCATTTTTCTTTCCTTACTTAAACCTTTTCATACATAAACTTTAAAACGATCTTAACTAGATCATCCCACTGCTCTTTCAAGACTTAACATTTTTTTTCAAATGTCAAGACGATCTTCATCAAGATTGTCCAACCTGTTATTTTCCAATACTTAAACTTTTTCACCATTTCAAATGATCAGACGATCTTTTCATAATCGTCTTGAGTTCAACCTCAGAACGATCTTCTTCAAGATCGTCCTAGTTTTCCATACTTAGAAAAATTTTCAAAATTTTTTAAAAAAATTTCTTTGTGTGGTATGACAAAGTGCTTTGTATTGTCATATAATTGCAATATATTTGAAATACGAGGAATTGAACGCCTTTGTGTACTTCCTTGCTAGTCTCAAATATCGTGTACTTATATGATTCTACTTTATTTTCAAAGATACATACATATGAAAATATATAAAAATATGAGGAATTGAACACCTTTGTGTACTTCCTTACTATGTTTATATATGGAAATATGTATCTAACTATTATGTGTTTATTTTATCATATCAAGTTATTTATTTGGAATACATTGAGTTGATCGCCTTTGTGAACCTCTTTGTATTTTATATAAATCACTTGTATGAAACTAGTTATTTGCTATTCAAACATTGCTTTATGTGTGCGTTAAACTGTTTTCTATCTTAAAATCAGAAAAATAACAAAAAAATGGAACATCAAGATCAAGTTGAACATGATGAAGAGATTGCCCTAAATGCATCTATTGAAGAAATCCTTGTTATCGGCAACTCAAGCAATATGAGAAACAATAGAGCCTTATCTGATCAATTTGTTGCTCCGGGATTCCCAATTGTTCCGAGAATCCTTCTCAATCATCCACTCTCATATGTACTTACAGTTGAAAGAGATTTGCCTGAAGTTTATCTTTTTGAGATGTAGAGGACTATATCTTTTGTTCAACCTCAAGACCCATCTTCTTCTAGATCCAAACCCAAACATAAATCTCCTGAACTTTGTCGCCAAGGCTTCTTCCAATATCAATTAAGTTCTAGAGATAGAGTTTATGATTTTGAGTTCAATCTTGATGACTTCAGAAGAATTCTAATGTTCCCAGAAGCAAATTCTAATGGACATGTTGATTTTGATACATTCGAGTCCAATGATGTGATGTTTGCTGCATTAATTTCTCTTGGGTATGAAGGTCCTTTGACAAAGACAAGAGACTTCAAATTGAAGAATCTGCCCAAGATCCGGTATTATGTATATTCCATCCTCAGCAACTGCTTGACTCCGTACACAAGAGGGATGGATAATCTAACACAGCCTATGTTGCATATCTTCTATGGTCTTGTCTTTGATAGACATTACGATATTGCTCAACTTCTGTGGGACGAATTGATAATATTGGTTAATGGCAAAATCTCAGCTCCCAATAAGTATATTCCATTCATAAGATTTCTGACAGGAATTGTCTATGCTGCAGTCAGACATGAAAAGAGCATTCCAAGGCTTCAAGATGATACCCGTGTTAAAATCCATCAGTACAAGTATGTTAGAGATTATCAAATGAGGATTTGAAAGCTTATATGGACTGGATTAGAACAACTCTGGGACCGGAAAGCCTCCCGGTTCCTTCCCAAGTTGTACATAGGACACCAAGTGAGGGGTCTAAGAGAAAAAGAAAAGAGAGTGAGGGTGTATCCAGTTCCAATGAGCCAAAGAGAATAAAAATAATGAAAGGTCAAAGATTTGTGTTGAAACTGAGTCAACAAGTTTTTCAAAGAAAGAAGAAGGGGAGTTTGTCAAAGAAATTGAAGAGAAAAGCTCCAGTTGAACCTTCTTCATCCGCATCTTCTGAGGAGACAATTTCTGTTACTGAGTCTCTAAAGCCAACTAGATCTCCACATCCTAAACACCATCTCCTCAAAGATCAACATCTTCATCTTCACCAAAATCATCTCAAACACCTCAAACACCTATTCATCAATCTTCGCCACTTCCAGAAATCATTTCACCGGTACCACCAACAATGGAACAAACTCAATCTCAAACCGTTGTATCACAAATTCCTTCATCATCATCATTTCCTCGATCTCCTCCACCGACATATCTTCAAGGCTGAATGAAATCAATTCCTGTTAATATCCGCAAAACATTCAAGAGATCTCGATTTGAATATGATCGATTTCAAACAACCGAACAAGAAGATGCAAATGATTCAAGTGTTGATGAATCAGATAACGATGATGCAAATATGTTTGCAGATGATGTCATGGACATCCCGGAGGGACAAGGAGGAAATGACGAAGGGGTTGAAAATACCAGAGAGGATGAGAGGTCAGGGCTAGGTGAAAGGCAAAAAGAAAACGTTGGCCTCCATTTAGTTACAAACGTTTTTCAATGCCGGGTTCGCCCTAAGATAGAAGACGAGAGCTCCCAACTCTCGCATGGTCAATCCTCCGCAAGCCATTCGGAAGTCTCTCAACAGACTGAAGTCTCATTTCTGCATGAGCAAAATCCACGTACTCTATTCCATTCTCCTTCAGAGCTGTGAATGTTGAATCACAAGAGAAACCTGTTCCTCTCTTGAACTTCAATTCTGCACGTGTGTCTAGTACCCCCCCTTAGGACACCAATTGTGATACCATTTGCACATCTACGTGATGCTGCCGGAACAAACATAGAGAGATTGGCCATTGTGCCCTCTCGAGAATTGTTTGGAAGTCCTTCCATTGTTAACATCACGCCAGCTTTGAACGAAGGCGCCTTAGTAGCTAGAACAGTTGTGCGACAGTCTGAGTTCCTTCGAGCTCAATCTGTTGCGTGAGCTCTTCATGCTTTAGGCATAATGTTAAGTCTAAGTGACTCCGGAGTTGTTTACCTTCATTTCCCCAAGGATTCTGGCTGTGAAGCCGAATCATCAACTGTTGTTCATGCTTTTGAACCAACAGGAAATCCTGAGCTAGTAATGATGTCTTCACCTTACTCAGTAGAATCACTTGAGATCACTGATGTGCCAGATCTGCTATTCCATTACCTATTGAAGCTCAAAGATTGTTATCTCATTTTGTTGAAGGAGTTGAAGAAGGACAAAGGAGTGCATTACTTATTTCAAGAAATATCATAATCGGAAAACTTCCCGCAACAGAAACAAGTTCACCATCACCGAGATTACATACTGGAGGTGCTTTACGCATTGGTACTCCAGTAGCATCTTCAATACCACCCCGTGTAACACCAACACCATCGACTATTCAAACAACAACAAAAATTCCATCAACACCAATTCAAACAACACCAATAATTCCAACTGTTTCACCGACAACAACAACAACACGAATTACTCAATCATTCCCAGATCCAAATTCACCACATCATTCTTCCAGTTCTTCTTCCGAATCTTCTGATTCAGCCGAATACTTAAGTGATTGCTCACCAAGACGAATTGCCACCAGTGGTCTATCAACCGATACTCTTATTGTTGCACTCATACATCGGTTGAGATCTGAAAAACCAAATCTCACTTCCCACAAATGATCAATCTTTCAATCACTCCTTGCATACATGTCATTTCAAGGTACTCAACAAGAGAATAGAGCAGAAGTTGAAGCTCTTCAGAAAAGAATAAGAGAACTTGACCAACAATGTCGACCGGCTGATATCTCAAGGAGTCGGGATGATCAAGATCCTGATGATCAACCCGAGGGGGGAGAATATTAGAGATATCAGAGAGGGTCATGAAACTCAAAATCAAGTTGGTCAAGAAGAAAATGTTCAAGATCTAACTCAAGCTCAAGCTTCATCGTCTCATGTTAATGAATCAGATTCGGATGACCTACTCCCACTTGTCAGACACATTTCACATTATTATTCCACAACTTCAAGTTCTAACAAGTCAAGTGATCCTGATCCGTTTCAACCAGAAGATGCTGAGTCTGATTCATCTGATTCAAGTGATCTTGATAATGCTTCAACAAGTGAAGCCATTCCACAATCTCAGTAAGAAAAATATGGAAAAGACATTTTTGAAGAAATTGTCTATCATTTGAGAGATACTGATAATCTTGAGACTCCCAGTGAGCTTGCACAAGGATTCAGACATCCAATAATTTCAAGAAGTAGACTTTGGCAGATCAATGAAGGTTATTTCGCTGAGAACTATGAGCAGATCTTGGATTTGAGTACCAAACCTGAAGAAATTGTGTGCAAAGCAAGATATCTTGAAGAAAGAGCTTTCCAGATTTATTGCTCACCAGATGAAAGATTAAACATGACTTTGAATCGTTTGAGAGCATTCTTTTTGTTCAGACATAAAGATCAAAGAGATGCTTACATGGAGTTCATGAATGTAGTAAGTTCTGCAAGAGATGAATGGTGGTATAGGCAATTTGAAAGACCAATCACAAAAGTGCTAGAGTTGTTTGTTCCCTTGAAAGCTCACAACATAAGACTTGTTAGATTTAAAGTTCGTCGAGCAGATGGTAACATTTATGTTATACAAGAAGAATCATTTCAACACTTGAAGATCCCAGACATCCTTTTCCTCTACAATCAATATGCATACCTGATAAACAAGACTCCTGATCAACTTCAAGCATATGAAGCATTGAAAAGCCACATTCAAGCCTTAATTTGATTTTACGAATTCAATGACTTTCAGGTTGGTTTAGAAAGAAGGACTAGCAGAATTAATCTCACAAGACCAAACCAAAGAGCTGGAGGTTATGAGCTAGATTCTTTTCAGATTGGAGATGTGATTGAAGACTTGGATGGGTTTGTCTTCATTAATCGACTAAAGAGAAAGATCTTCATTCGTGCCTCAGATTTTCCCAAGTATTCTGATGGTACTTTAAACTACTGTCTATCTATTCTATGTGCATTGGATGAAGATTCTGATGATGAAGAAGATGATAACATCAAGTCTCAGAGAAGAAATCATATTAGACGTATCAAAGCTGTTCTTGAGATGCGTCAAAGAATAAGAGATCTCATTGGTTCAAGAACTCCCAAGGCTCAAGAAGGAATTAGACATACTGAGATAGGTTCATGGGTTCTTTGGAATCCTAGTCACAAACATGGTCCTCATAACATTCCACCAGTGAATTTCCAAGATAACATCAGGTTGCCAGATGAACGTCCTGAAGGTAATAACTGGCATTTCATCCCCAAGAAGTTTTGGAAAGACACTTGGAATAGTTACAAGAAAAGAGCATTCTGGAGTTCAAAGATTGATAAGCCTTCAACATCAAATGCTGCTCAAAGATATATGAAGAAAAAGAACAAGCAAAGGCGAGCAAACAAAAGAAGAAAACAACAAAGGAAGAGATTATGAACTAACAAGCACACAACCAAGCACTAAGGGGGAGAATGTTAGAAATACAAAATAGTGCTTAGTTGTAATAAAATATAATGTATTTTTGTGTAATAGTTGTAAGGTTGAGGGGAGCTTATTTAAGTTTGATTAGAGTATAAATACCCCTCAATTCTTCTTTCCTTATAACAATTGTAACAATAACAACACTTTTCATGAATTGAATGAAATCAGATCATTCCACACACACACACACGTTTCTCTCTCAAGAACACACACTAGCACACACATTCCACCATTGTTGATCACTTAACTTCCGCATCAAAACACGAATATATTGTAATTTTACATTATCTTTTCCCATATTGCCTTCCCAAAGGAGGTTTGTGAGGGTTTGGCATAGAGAAGTGGCTTAGCTACGCTATCATACTGCCTTGGCCCAATCGGGATCCTTTCAGGTTTTGTCATTTCTTATTTATATGTATGTTTCTCTTGGTTGTTTCTCACTACTTGTTCGAGTTACTTATTAGTTTGCTACTTTTATGTTGTTTAATATGCCCAATATGGTTGCTTTCGTATTTGTATTTGTATTGTCAAACATGTTTTTAAGATATCGGTAGGGCGCATGATTGATAAATGTTCGACCCGCATAGTAGCCGGACCCAGCAGACAGATATTTCTTCTTTTCAGATTCTCGGCAGACAGGTATGATTTTCTAAACATTTCTCATTTTCCGTCTTGCACTCCTTTGTGGCCGGAGGTCCCTATGGAAGCAGTCTCTCTACCTTTGTGTAGAGGTAAGACTGTCTACAGCTTACCTCCCCCATACCCCGTGCAGGGATTGGGTCCTGTTGATGTTGTTGTTGTTGTATCTGTGTATTAGCTAGATAAATACCATGTTTTAAACGATAAATCATTTATATCCATGAAGACCGTGTATCTCGGATGGATAATCAATTTCCGTATATAAAATACCAGGTCTTTTACCCGCGCGATGAACGGTTGTTTAAAAATGTTGATTGAAGTGTTGACCCAGATAAATGCTAAACAACCATGCAACAACTCTTTTGATGTAATATCATAAAACTATATGTCTATATTCACTTTGAGTAACTTTAGGTAAAATAATCAACCATGAAAACTATACTCGCAATAACACATGACTATTTTAAGAGATGCTATGATAGTATTGCATATAGTTGTAACGATAGTTAGGAACCCTTCATTCATTACATAATACATGTTAAAACAATTAATTGAAAACAACAAAATGTTGAAATGTTTGTTGGATGGAAGACTTCTACAAATTAGTATCAATTTCAAGAAAGATAATTATCAATTCAATAACCTCAACTAAACCTAAGATATTAATGGAGTCGATGGTACATGCCTTGGGTTGCGTCATGTCAGCATCTCCATGTGTTCTAAAAAGACCATCTGTTTACAAAAACATATATAAAATAAATAAATTCTCAAGCTAAAAAGAAGAATAATAGTTCTATTATCGTATTCTTCTTCTCGTTGCTACTCTTAAACTGAAACACCTTTAAAAGCATTATATGTGGTTTTGGATTGTAACAATTAGCTTCAAACTCCCGTCTACATTAGTGACGTTTTAGCAGCTACTTCACGTGTGTGTTATGTTGGGCAAAGACTTTATGTGTCACGTTCATCTACCGTAGTCGTCCGTTTGGTTAAGCGTGAGTTCACTTTTGCTTCAGCTTTGCATGTTTATAACCACTGTTGTGCATTAACACATCTAACTAACCTTATGTGTTTCAAGAGTCATTAAAACTAACTGAATTGGTAACAACAAATATGGATAAAAGTCCACAACAACCATCAAGAAGGTCACTGTACAAAAAAGATTATGGAGTAAAACATAGAACATAATACATTTACAATAAAAAAAGGCAAAAGCATCATCATCATCATCGCGGATTGTGAGAGCATGCCAAAAAGCCATCAACTGCCCAACAATGATGCAAAGCACGTGAAATTCTTGAATATGCCAATTATTGTTAGTGCCAATGCCATACATATAACCATCAAATGAAAATTGTTATTACAATCTTACAATGAGAGCAGTTGAGCAACGAAATGAAGCCCCATTGGCATTGATGTCCTCATCTTCAACATGCAAAAGAGTCTCTTTGACAGCAACCATAGTTAAAATTGGGGGATCATTCAGGTGTACAGGAGTTCCATTAAGTGTCCAACTTTATAGTTGACTATATAACAAAATAAATAGTATGGTATCCTCGAGGTCTTCTACAAAAATCAACAAAATAGAAAATTGATTCAGTTGTAAGATAGCACTATAACTAAAAACAAAAGGGATTATAATTAATACCTTATCAAAGATTAAACAACCTTCAGTTTTCAAAGTCTACCCTTTTTATTCAATGCCATCTGAATCATACTCCTTATAAAAGAGTATTGATTAAATGTGTGTAAACTCAATGAACTCAATGCGTTATTCGAAAGGAAAAGGAAAATACATAGGTAGACTGCAATTCTTACCTCCTATTCAAGTTTAAAGAGATGGCGACTGAATTCACTAAGCTATTGTACCATAAACCAAACAACACATTTTGCTTAATCAACCTTGTATTCACTAAAAAGTTAACTACTTATAGTTTTGATTAACATCTAAACCATTAAATCATTAAAAGATTTAAATTTACATATCATTTAAAGACTGAAATTTACATATCTTAAATCAACATGTAGAACTTTTCGAGTGCGAATCCTGCTGTACTTAGTAACAATAAATAATAATATCTTGAATTATAACAGTCACAAGCAAATATAGTAATGGTTCCATAGATATGACAACAAACCAAATAAAAACAAGAAACAGGAGAATTCTTCTAACCTGGGATACACCATAAGTATCATCGTAACCATTTTGGCAATCGGATAACAGACAAAAGCTTCTTTCTTATTATGCCCAGGAAAGCGAGCATAAGGCCCAAGTGCAGTTGCTATATTAGTGAGTAAAAATAAATGTCGTTACAAAATACTATCAGAAAAAAGATAATTTGACGGAAGGAAGCAAAATGCAGAAAATGAGCAAATACACTTGAGTATATGAGTATATCTAATCATACACCTGATGCAATGTGGAGTGAGGTCGTTACTCGTTATCACTTGTTGCATGAAATTTAATGTCATGACATACTCTAAAACTCAAATAAGTTAAAAATATCCAAAGCACATAGATACTTAACAACTGAATTAGTTAGTAAAAGATAAATTTGTCACACCAACCACATACCTCAGGCGCCATCCAACGGTCTCCAATAGTCCAATGGTAAGTAACAGTCTTCACCATCATCATCTCTGTAACAGTTTCTTCCCTTGCAAGACCAAAATCTGCAAGTTGTACTTCTGATTTGTAGTGAGCAATAAGCAATAAGTTATCTGCATCAATATTTCAGATATTTTTACAAAATACTCATAGATAGATGAACCCAATCATTCAAAATATAAAGAATCAAAATTTCATCCCTTACTAAATAATTGAAACTGAAAATATTAACGATTGAAAACGGAACAAAGACATATATACCAATCATTAAATGTCTAAGTCTCAATGTATCATCATCAAAAAAAAAAAACAAACCAAAAATCAAGCTAAAAAACTTAAAAAACAACTAATGAAAAAATCCTACAAATTCCAATTGAATAACTGTTGTTGTTATACAATCAAAGAAAAGTATTAATTGAACAATTGTTGCTATGAAGATGAGAAAAGGAATAATTGAATTGAAAGATATTTAACAGGGACTGAGAGAAATAAGATTTGATATAACATTTACTTACCTTATTGTGTATTTGTGTGTTGATAGAAAAACAAAAAGAACCTAGGGTTTGGTTTAACACAGATACGGAGATAACTGAAGGGAAGAATATGATCTGGTTTAAGAACCGGGTTAGGTCCGCGCGTTTTACAGTTTTTTTCTAATTTTATAATTCAAATTAATTAGGAGGATGACACATATGATTAGATATGATGTGGCACTGCTAGAGGCTAGCTCTAAATTAATGATGCTTTAAAATCATTGAATTAACTACTGTTTTAATAATTATATAGATATTATATTGAACAGAATAGATAACTAGCTAAAAGTGTATGGATAAAAATCTTCCTAGTTAAAAGTGAATAATGACTTGAAGATGAGGGGAACAATGGACATTGAAAAAAAAATTGGGTTTGAGAGAGAAGACAATGGTAAACGTAAATCAGATACTCGTATAAACTAGAAAGGGTATTTTTGTCTTTAAAGTTATGTCTATGGTTAAAATTTTTCCTTGTAAAAATCAGGACTCGTAATTTAAATTCCATCCATCCCATTAAATGTATCCACTTTTAAATTTCAAAGTCATTTTTTTACAACTTTGACCTTTAATATTTTTCATTTATGTTATATAATACTTGATGAGATTTATATGAATTAATTGAGTTTTACATATGTTTACATCGGTATAACTTTTATCAAGTATTATATAACACATACAAAAATATTCAAGGTCAAAGTTGCAAGAAATTGACTATGAAAATTTAAAAGTAGACAAATCTGGGACTGAGTGAGTAGTTGTTTCTGTTATTATCGTTATAAGTTATAACCATGATTAAGGTACCAATATTTGACATGCATAACGTGTGTGTATATGGTCATTGTTTCTTTTTAATAATAAATATGTCTGCGTAGTATTCACTTACTGATAACTAAGACATATTTCCAAAAGTCATAATCGGTAACTCAATTAACGTCATCAAAAATATTTCTTATATACTGTAACACACGTCGTTTAAAAACATGGATTTCCAAAACTTTTCGTCCAACAGCGTCAAATAAAACGGAAGTAAACTTTAAAAGACCAAACCAAAAGAATCTTTTTGGTTTATTTATTATTTGGTGTTACTAGCAATATCATCAAAATAAGTTTATTTGGAAACTAATCGGATGCCCAACATTAAACAACCAATCACAATATCAATTCAATACATAAACATCTTAACATAAAACAAATGTCTAAAATGAGCAGCAACTATGGGTGAACTATAGCCATTCTCAAATGCAATCTACCCATGCCGCCACTTTAATCATCATGTAGCTCGAGCTTGCTAAACCTGAGAGAGCAACACATTTTAAGAAACATGTGTTAGCTAACGAATTAGCTAAGTAAGATAACACGCGGTTTATAAAGCATTTGTCCATTTAAACATTATATAAAAGTCATATTAAATCGTTTAGGCACATATCACATCAATGCATCACATCATCTATAACATATCGTCGCATCACACATCATCATATAGGATGGGTCATTCTAAATGTGTCTAGTCATCTTTTGCATATTCACATATAACATCTAACATCTTTGTAACTGTGATATAAGTTACGCATCTCATATAACATATACATCTTTGTAAGGGTGACATAAGTGACACCCGACAAGTGGGGCGGATCAGACCTCCCGTATTACTCTTCACATCTTTGACCATCTTGCAAGGAGCCACCCAAGCAACCACATCTACGCACCTGCCGAGCAAGGGCAATTACGGGTTAAGCTTAACACTTTCACATCTAAATTTACGAGCTCGATTTGCTATCACATAAAGTTTAGGTGTCCACATTACCTAAACAAATATCACTTCACATCAAATCACTTTAACGTTTG
Source organism: Erigeron canadensis (assembly GCF_010389155.1). Classification (NCBI taxonomy): domain Eukaryota; kingdom Viridiplantae; phylum Streptophyta; class Magnoliopsida; order Asterales; family Asteraceae; genus Erigeron; species Erigeron canadensis. The sequence goes on along the minus strand of NC_057762.1, from coordinate 19,795,134 downwards.
TGCCCTTAAACGTGCACGAGTCATGTCAACTTACAAAGTCTAGTGAACTAGATAAACAAGCCATGTAATCATCACATTTCACATCTACACATGCACACATATTGTTCATATATCAAAAGCCATTTCATATCATCTTTCATCTCATATCGTATATCCTTGCATATCATCAATCATCTCATAACAAAACATATCATATCATGACATCTTATAACAATACATATCACATCATGGCATTTGATAACAATACATATCATATTATACCATATTTCATAACATCTTAAAGCATTTCATAGCATTTCACATCATATCATATCATAACATCACATATCCTTGGGTAGCATTTTAGGCATCGATATACATCTACATAGCCGATCTGACCTCCCGTATAAATCCCAAATATCCATAAGCAATCAAGATATCATTAGGGGAAGTTATTATATGAAAACTATGTTTTTGTTGAACCCTCAGCATGTCAAATTAGTGTATCTTACCTCGTAGAAGCGTACAACAATTGATAACGTAAGTATTCCTGGCTACCTATAATCATTGAACGACCATAATGAGCTAAACAAGTACCTACTTACTTATGTTCATGAATCAAGCCTAAATATTTTTAAACATGACCCATGACAATGCTTGAAGCATCAGACATTCTATTAATAACTTAGAGCTTACAGAACTGGACAAAACTCCACCTTCACTTACTTATTCAACCTTTCTGTAAAATTGACATCACAACCATATTTTAAAAATATTACCATTAGAAAGTAGACTCTCTCACAATTCCGTGGATACCTTATTTGTCAAAAACAGAGTTACGGTTCAAAAGTTATGGCCTTTTGAAAATTCTGTTGCTATTGTGTCGTAATGTGGAAATTGCGTCGCAACTTAAGTCACTACATTTGAGTTGCGCCTCCACTAAATAGTCGCGCCGCAACTAGCCCCGATTCTGCACAAAACTCATTGTTTAACCTCCAAAACTTAACCAAACACACCCCAAACGATCCCAAACCTTATGAACGACTTTAGCACCTCAAAATTCATCATTTTAAGACCGTAATGATGCAATGAAATCATTGATTAATTATTACTTGATTTGCATCACACAATTAAACGTTTTAGATCAACAAATCAACTAAAAAACTATTTTAATGCATCAATCGATCCTTTAATGACCTAGATGAGTTATAGATCTTGTTGAGTCTTGGATTTGCTGACTAGACTTGCTCGCTGATGTATGTCGTCAGCGAGTGTTCAGCGAGTCCAGTGACTCTTCAGCGGGTTGGATGCTGCCCAAATTGTTGGTCAAGGTGGGAAGATTTCAAACTAGATGAAGACAAGAGTTACATGGTGGTTCTTCCAACTGTAAAATACCATATGGCAAAGATACAAGTTGGGACCAAAACAAAGGTTTTCTCTCTCTTACCCATTTTGGTAAAGAAGACAAGGGCTCTTGTATAGAAGTACAAAGAGCCAATGGGACATCGACAACCACCATCTATGACCATCTAAGGAAGGCTGTGTTGACCTAATTCCTCCTCTATAAAAGGCAACACAGCCGCATTGTATCAAGTGTGTTTGTCACCTCAAAAGTGTGTGTCACTTTGTTCATTTGTATTCTTGTAAGTCAAGTTTGTAATATCGATCATGTATTCATCGTTTAATCAATGATACATATGATTATACTTGTCTTTGTTCACAGATTTATTACATTTGAACTTGTCTTTGTTCTTGTTGTTTACCTTCTCATTTACTTTCTTGTCTAGCTTAGTTATAACATAAGTTATGCATTCGTGGACTGTTAGATCTGATCATATGATTGAAATGATATAAAATCTACCTTTACTAGCTGTAGATTGCAAGAAGGATGCAAAAGGCTTAATCAAATACACCCGAAATAACACGTTTTGAAGGATTTTGCTAAGGAATCGAATGGAGAGGACGGGGAAGGTTTGGAGAGGGTATTAAGGGATTAGAAACTGAATAATGATAAATTAGATTAATCTAATCAACCCATAAAACCTGGACACAATTTTCAAAGCTTACATTCAAGCCCCTCCAATTCACATCTTTACATCTAAGGCTTAAACAACCTAACGGGAATACTTCTCGGCATATTAAACACATTTAATCATCTATGACATCTTAAACACATTAACATATACATCATTAATCACATATACGCATTAAATCTAGAGACTTAACGGACACGTAGTGTTGACATAACGACTCAAGTCAACAGTTAAATAAAAAGTTTGGGATGTTACATATGCGTTTGGCAAAAAAGCTTGAAGTTGTGTTTTTATTTAATATATATATATATATAGAGGTGCAAGTTATTTTAGTCCCCCTTATTTTAGGACCAATTTTAGGATGTATGTTTTTTGTAACTTACACACCACCATGATCATCTCCGACTACCACCGACGACGCGGTGGCAATTTAATCATCTATGACATTTTAAACACATTAACATATACATCATTAATCACATATAAGTATCAAATCTAGAGACTTAACGGACACGTAGTGTTGACATAACGAATTAAGTCAACCGTTAAATAAAAAGTTTGGGATGTTACATATACGTTTGGCAAAAAAGCTTAGAGTTGTGTTTTTATTTAATATATATATATAGGTACAACTTATTTTAGTACCACTTATTTTAGGACCAATTTTAGGACATATGTTTTTTTAAACTTAAAGACCACCATGATCATCTCCGACCACCACCGGCGACACGGTAGCCAGAAAATCATGTGTAAGTTAACTTACACATTTGTAAGCTAACTTACACATGATTTTTCAATGGGTCCGTCGCCGAAAAGTCTTAGTGTTTTTATAAAAATGTCTTGTATATCGTAGTAGATGATGATGATGGTGTATAAGTTACAAAAAACACATGTCCTAATTGGTCCTAAAAATAAAAGGTGGTCCTAAAATAACCCACCCTATATATATACAAGGGGAAAAAAGTACAAAAAGTACAACCTTCTTCTTTCTTCTCTGACCACCTTCTTATCCGACGACAGCCACACCTCCTCCTTCTTCCTTCTTCTCCGGCGAGACAACCAACGCCACCACCTCCGGTGACATCTTCGGCGAAGTTTTCGGCGAGAATCATGTTCGTTTTCGGGTTGATACGGTACGGGTGTTGCCCTCATCCGTTCTAAACTGGTTGTTGTGGGACGCATATGGGAATCGTATGGATTTGATTAGCGGCGATCCATGAGATGGTGGCGGTTTGATACGGTATGGGAAAAGCGCTTGCTGCCGACACCTTTGTTGGGATGGTCGGAGATAATGGTGGTGGTGGTGGTTGTCTCGCCGGAGAAGAAGGAGGTGGTGGCTTGCAACGACAGTCTGAGAAGAAGGATGAAGAAGATATCCCTTTGTACTTTTTGGATGGCGTGTGCTATAGTTATCTTTCCCATATATATATATATGAGGTTAGGATTTATGTGGCTGTTAGACACCCAAGCTTGGGTGTAGAACCCCTACCATCTTTTTTTTTAATCCATAAAAAACATGGGGGGCCAAGCATTTATATATATATATATATATATATTTTAAAAAGTTAGTATGTAAGGGGTTATACACCTAAGCTTGGGTGTCTACCAAGTACATACTCCATTTATATACATGGATCAATGTCTTTCATCATTGGTGTTGTTGTGTTTTTGTATCTAGAATGTGATTTTGTTGTAATTCTGTATTTTTTTAATTATGGTCCCTAGTATCTTGCTAGTTGACCTCTATTTTATTAATATATATTCTTTTGCCGTTAAAAAAAAAAAAAAAAAAAAAAAAAAAAAACCTTCGAGTCGTTAGAAATAGGGCTAGGAGCTGGGGTTCTATTTCACCCCTTCTTACACAAGATTTTATTTTAAAGACCTTTTGAGTCTTCTAGGAGCTTTTTAGGGTCGGGTCTTTTGATTTCAAGTGCATTTCCAAGAGATCTATATAGTGCAAAATACGGACTGATGATGGACTATTTTAATGAAGACGCAAAATACGCACGTGTTATACTACATGATAGCCGATATTGTGTTGAATACCAAATTCGCCGAACCATGTACACGTGTGCTATATTGCATACATGATACTCGAAGACTCGGGATGAACCAAAAGCTCACCCGAGAAAGACGATGACAACCAACCACTTTTCCTGCCTCAACGTACTTTCAAGGAGATGTTGGTGGTTCATGAACGGATCAATAAAGATCTTCAAGATAGACACGTGCATCATCCTCTACGTCATAACCTTTACGGGGTACATTTGGGGCCTCCTATGATGTATTTTTTTCTTCTAATGACATGTTGTTTTTTTCAAGTAATGTAATATTTTTTATTTAAAGAAGTGTTTTTTTATATTTACGTAGTGTAAAATAAGTAAAAGGTGAGCACTTGTGAAAGTTTTTTGGGATTAGTCACTGGAAATGGATTTGCTGAGGTGAATCTGATGTGGAGCTAACATTACTAGTTCTTCTAATGGATGAGTCTCGTGATGGTGGTTTTATTTCTGTCTTTAAATTTATAAAATATGGAAAAATGACATACGAATGTAACCACCTATGACAAAATGGTTATGTAATGTAGTGATCTACTTGGGTGGCTATGTAATGTATGCACCTATGTTTTTTTGGCTATACTATGTAAAATGTGTACATAGTATAGCAAAAAAAAAATACATAGGTCCTTACATTAATTGAAGCAAATAAAAAGGTTCTTACATAGTATTGACAAAAAAACATAGGTGCATACTTTACATAGCCACCTAAGTAGGTTACTACATTACATAACCATTTTGTCATATGTGGTTACATTCGTATGCCATTATCCCATAAAATATTGTACAAGTAACTATCTTAAAACATAACCACACTGACGAGCAGAGAACCCGGTCAATGCAGTATAGTCTAGTAATAAGCTACACGATCATTCGCAGGAACGTGTTGTTTTACCTAATCTAGTAATATGTGTAATTCAAGCGGTTGTGGGGTTGTCACGATTTCCTATTATACTAATGCAATAAAAAGTAAATAAAAATCGCAACCGCTTAATCAGCTAGAGGCTCAGTCTGAAAAAAGTTTGAAAAAACAAATAACATTAATTAAATTAAAATAATTGTTTGACATTTCCGAGCTCATGGTATGACCAAATAGTATCCTACCGGTTTGCTAGACTGTTGGAAACTTAATCACGACTCAGATTCTCGTTAGATTCACTTTGCCTAATTACTAGTGCTGTCGTTAGACTCACACTACCCTATAAACAAATTGTCGTTAGATTCATTGTTTAAGCATTAATGAACTAAAGTTTGTGTTACTAATTCATCTTTTAATCTCTGGTGACTATAGTGCTCGTTTCCAAGTCAAAGGATCGCGTCTGACATTGTTAAGCATCATGTTCTATTCATATAAACTATTTTGGTTCTGGATCCCTTGGTTACAAGTGAATCACTTTTTACTTCTAGTTATAGACCGACTAGTCATTTTCTGTCCTAGCATATTAGTGCTAGTATATGATCATAGACAACCATTAGAATTAAAGTAATATGTTCAGATATAAAACAAATAACAATATGAATTACTAATAAACATAGAGTTACGATAAATAGTAAAATACACTCCAACATTCTAACAAACATAGTAAAACATTAAGCGTCTACATGATCACATTGATCCAAACAAGTATTCAGCCTACTAGCCTAGCATTATTAATGGAATAACAAAGTCTGAAAAGATGAAAGACATTGTTCAACAAACGAAAGATAAATAAAAGATAAAGATCTAGACCAAGAATGAAGATCGGAAGGTGTTAGAAACTCCAAAACCTTCTGGAAATCTGCAAAGGCGACCTGGGTTGATATTGGGCGGCTAGGGCTGCTGAATCGACTCTCTCTTAGGGTTTTAAGGGTTAATTCAGCTTAAATAGTGATTTAAGTCGGTTTCTGATCTGGGCTTACCAGCGGCGCTAGGTCTTTGGGAGCGGCGCTGGTGGATGGCCAGCGGCGCTCGTGGCTGCTCTTTGTACTTGTGTGTCTTCTTTTTATCCCGAATCACTTTCTTGTGTCTTGTAACTTCATAGGCTTCCTTCTTGAGTCACGTGATGTAATTTACCCACTCTTGCATCTTCTGTTAACCTGCATAAACATACGATTCATTAAGTACCAATAATTTTGAATAATAACTCATTTATACATAGAAATGAAGCCTTTCAATAGGGGTTTTACTCACAAAATGGACGCTCATCAGATACCCCCACACTTAAGTGTTAAAGTGTTCTACTATATTAAGATCATCTGAAAGAATAGTCATTCAAAATGATTTGAGAAGGCTTTAGACAAAATCAGTAAGTTATAGCTAAAGGAGAGATAATTGGTCAATCAAAACTAAAAACTAACTTTTTATTCGTGTTAATACCTCTAAAACAGTTCTATACCTCCACATGTCTTAGAACTCAATATTACTACCTTTGTTGACTAGTTAAGCACTTAATTGAGGTTTGTATAGAAATCAGAATTACTAGCTACTAGCAAGGCATTCATATTTCATTGTTTGTGTACTCGTGAGATGATGAGTGATTTATTTGTGACTTTTTCCCCATTCATTTGTCATGATTTTGAGGTATAAATGAGTAGTTAGTATGGACTTTAAGGTACTTAACGGAATTAGGTTTGTTAACAGGTTTGATTCAAGAGATGACTGGTCAAGAGAGTAGAAATGGGCTTAGGAAGATTAAGGATAAAGTTTGGGAGATACACATATGAAGAATAGGAATTGAAGCAAGAAAGTACACAATGAAGCAACCAGCGCCGCTGGTGATCTAACCAGCGCCGCTGGAATCATACAGGAACCAGACTAGCGCCACTCCCTTGACAACAGCACCGCTGGTCCCTTTCAGGCAACCCACCAGCGCCTCTCCCTTGACACCAGCGCCGCTAGTTCCCTTCAGATGCACAACCAGCGCCACTGGTGATTCAACCAGTGCCGCTAGAGCTAGGTCGGCAGAATTAGGGTTTTTCGTATTTTTTCCTATAAATACCCCATTATAAATCCCAAAAAAAAATAAGCAGAGCACATAGGTCAAAAGTGACGGCTAGGGATCGAGAATTTGGACTTCTCAAGCACTCCGGGGCAGTTCTAATATCATGAGACGCTTGGGAATCCAACCTTGTGATTTATAATCACCCGGTTCTATATTCTTTCTTTCTTTCCGTTATCTCTAGATTTTATGTTATTTTATTTTATTAGATTGTTCATGCCTACTCGGCCTATGAGTATCTAATTTACTAGACATTCGTTTGGACGTGATATAAACATGAATTGATTGTTGATTATGGTTGATTGTTGAACAGTTTCTATGCTAAATCGTAAATCCATATTTATTTGAATCTGAGTTGCTATTAGTTTTCATATACAAACTGATTTTTATTGATTTGCTCGAGTTGAACTGGCCAGCGGCTCCAAGGTCATCTTAATTTGTTTGCGAAACATTGCTCGGTCTTTAATCAGTGTAATCATTTGATCACGCCAGCGCCGCTGGGCATAGTGTCAGCGCCGCTGGTACCCTTCTGGACCGAATGCTTAAATTTTGTTTTTTTTTTCCGTGTTTCACATGTTTTGCAGCATAAGCGGCCTAGGACAGGGTCAGACTCAGAAAGTATCAGCTTAGGAAGTTCAGAAGATGTTTAGAGACCCGTTGGATATGATTTCACAATCGAAAAGGCGCATGACTTCAAAATTCGGTTCACTGAAGATAAGAAAGATAAAGACTATGGTAAATTTTTTCAAGAGAAGCATGAATGGTTGCTTTTGCCCAATGCTAAAAAAATGAAAAGATCAAGTTGAATAACAAAGTGGTTAAGCTTCAAAACAAGGAATTAGAAACTCCAAAAAGGTTAGATTGGGATGCTCTTGAAAAAGCAGGATTGAGAAAAAGGACCAGGAATATGATGGAAACAGAAGTGGAGGATGCAGAAGAAGGTGAAAAGATTATTTGGTCTATGTGGGTATCTTTGTTTAATAACGAAGAAGATGTTTATCGCGAATGGTGTTTGCAATTCTTAAGTTCGCTTTATGTGGAAGCATTCAAGACAAAGGAGATTAACACTGCTCAGGTTATACACTTCAGAGCAGGTGGTGTGTGGAGGCATTGCACGATCACAGACTTTGGTTACTTGTATGATATTGATTTAGATAAATTCATTGAAGGGGCTCATACAACAGCAGATAGTGATGTGGAAATGATGAATCTATTTTGGTAGAGGATAGGTGGAAAAACGAGTCTTAAAGGAAACACAAGCAAGTCTTCTGACATTCATGATCCGGCACACAGATTGTTACAGAAATTGGTGGCGTATAACTTTAGGCACCGTTCAATGAATTGGGATAAAGTATACAATATGGATGCTCAGCTCATGAGATTGTGGATTGAAGGATCTCCTATGAAGTTCTGCCTAGCCCATTGTTGTTCGCACGCTATCTTCAGTCCCACAGGGACGACAAGATAGTTGGTTGTCATTTCATTTCATAGATTTATGTCAGACTTGGGTTAGCAAGCACCAAGAATGAGTGCTCGTTTTTCAGGGAGACAGAAGTGATGGATCAAAGAGATTTAATAAAGATGCAGATTCTGGATAAACTAGGAAACCCATGGAACAAAGGCAACACCGGAGAATTATCGAGTGAGGAGTATTTTTGCAGATTTCATGGAAGGTTACGGCAAAGAAAACCCGGGAAGTGTCGTTACTCTTTTCTTTTGAATTTTTCCCATTTTTCTTTTAAGCCTTAGTTTAGTTATTACAATGAGGACATTGTAACATTTAAGTGTGGGGGGAGATTTGCGTATAATAGGAAAAAAATTCAGATTTTTAGTTTGAAATATAAGAGTTTGAAATGGAATTTAGTATGGTTTTGGAACTAGTGAATTGTTAGACAGCAATGATGAGTATTGTTGTAGATACCGTTATAAACTGCATCTCTTGAATCCTTAGCATTATTTAGATCTACCTTAAGTGATAAAGCAGTGTTTCAGGCATGATAAATTGGACTTAAGTTTAAATGATTGATGGTATGTATTAGAGGAAGCTTTAGCAATTTCATTTATAGTCCTAGGTTAAGATAAATTAATAACGGCCGTGTGAGATAAAACCTTTAAGATTTATGGAAACCCTTAAATTTCAAGAAGTAGATTGCATCTAGTGAGAATTGGTGATGATAGTGTGACCCATCTGGGGTCTATCGGCTAAATTATGCTTCATAATAGTAAATATCTTTCGATAGCCGATATAACTAAAAAAAGGTGTAATATGCTTAAGTTATCTAACTGTGTTTGTAAATGAAAGAATGAAATAAATACAAAAACAAATTACAGGTCAAGTTATGTCGCTTTGCGCGTTTGGAACCACCGACCTGTCACCGCTGTCTGACCACCTACACAGTCTAGCACCAAAAACAAAATGGTGTACACCCTGACCTGAGTTTAGTTATCAATATTATACCAAATCAGTATATATCTGACCGGCACGGGGTATAGATCTCTACCCCGTGCGCTATGAACGAAATCTGTTGCAACTCAAATCGTTAACCCTAAATTGTAACCTAAGTCTTCTATATATAGGCTGCTTCATGGGTTGGGCTTCCATCAAAATCGTGGGCTTTGAACTTCTCCACACGAACTTGACTTCGTGATGACATCATCAAGATGTGATGATGACATCATCACGGGCTTGATGTCGTCTTCACTTCATCACACAAAAGCCCATAGAATTGTATTGTGACAGACAACAATCTATGCACGAAACGTGCATCTACAGACTCCCCCTTTTTCGTTGCATCCATTCTAGATAAACTCCGATAATCAGTAGCTACCTAAATACCTGAATCCACTGGCTCCCCCTTAGCTGATGACATCAAGTTTTCTTGTTGAAACTCGATCTTCTGACATCGCATCTTGATCTTCAAACTACAAAATCCCTGTACCTTTATGACAACCAACTAACCCAACACATCTCATCGTAGTTCTCCCCCTCAACAATAACCACCTTCGAATTAAACATATGCAATCTTCCACCCTTGGATCATTGCCCGAGAAATTAATCACGTCTTGCTTAACCGGCATATAATAGAGAAGTTGAATTTCCAACAATCAGCATCAAATCAATCAGCTCTCACAAAGATAAGAAACTCTACAACCTGAATCACAAAATATAATATCATAAACCCTGTCTCAAAAAGCAGTGTCTGACTCTGTCTTGTATATTCACAACTCTACCAATCACCAGAAGTCTTTCTTATCAATCTCCCCTTCTGTTATATAAACCGCCAAACCATATATAGATCTTAATCTCGCAATCAATCAAGAAATCTTGCCTGATTATCATCTTTACATATTTGGAATATAAATAGGTTCAATCTTCAAATACTCAACAACAAGTAACTAGCTTCATTGCTCCAACACTTCAAAAAAAGTTTCCATAACCGCTATATATTGAAGATCATCTTGTTGAATAGTGTAAATCATAACTAAAAACACTATGATCTTCATTACTTGAGAATTCTGAAAGTATAAACACTATCAACTGTTAATCTCAACTAAGCAGAATAACACTTTGATCACCAACTAATCTCGAGTATTTCAGAGTTTTGCTCAGAAATCTAACATAAACATAAGTTTTATCCCCCCAATTTCTCTGCAACAACTCTCAATAGTAGCACATCATCTGTCTTCGGTTTCAACTAACTCCCATGCTTCATCTTTCTTTCAAACAGATTCATAAATAAAACCTATCTCATTAGTAAGTTCATATGAACTTAAAATGCCTTAGGTTAAATTCGGTTAACATTTTGAAACCCTTGTATGTGTGAATATAGTATTTGATAAGGTAGTATGGGAAAAGGTAGTATAAGAATGTGTAGGGAAATTAAGGTTGTATAGGAACAAGGTCTTATAGGGAGTGTTTATAGATGTCTTATAGGATAATGTCTTATAGAAAAAGTAGGAACGAAGTAATGGCTAATGTCTTATAGGATATTGTCTTATAGGAGAAGGTTTAATGTCTTATAAGAGAGGTTATTGTAGTATCAGGAATCACGTATTTGTCTTTAACAACGCATCTGACCTTCATCTTCATCAACTACCTCGAATCAAATAGCCTCTAAGAACCCTAATTCCTTCCAACCCAAATCTGATTGAAACTTGAATCTGTAAAACATTTTTAAGATCTCGAATCTTGAGACATAAAACCTCCCATGCTTTGATACCACTGTAAGATCCCGTTGACCATGTTTTGATGATTGCATTAAGCAATAGGAAGTCAGGATGGGACTCATTGAATAAAGAGACTCAAGCTCAGATGGTTGCATTGGTCTTTAACAAACCATACAGCTTTTCTAATTATTTCTTTCAAGAGTTCAAGAAACAGATTGGTGCTAAAGCGAAACAGAGATTTTTAATGTTTCCAAGATTAGTTTAGTATAGACATCATCTCATATAAATAATCACTTTTCACGTATACTAATTATCATCTCATAGAGATTATTATCATATACACACAATGTAGTATACATAATGTAGTATACACATTGTAGCATAGACATTATAGTACAGGTGAAACTCCTATAGCCCATCTCCTGAATTGCATTGCAGCGGACAATAATAGGTGCACAGAAACTGCACCAACAGACTCCCCCTTTTCCGTTGCAATCAATTCTGTTGAACTTCGATATACATTAGTTATAGAAAAACTGCATCAACAGACTCCCCCTTAACTAATGTATCGGGTCTTCTGTGTTGAAACTCGATCTTCTGACACTGCATCCTCATCTTCAAACTGCAAAATGTCTGTATCTTTATGGCAACTAACTAACCCAACACGTCTCATTGTAGTTCTCCCCCTCAACAGTTAACCACCTCCGAATTAAACATTGCAACCTTCCACTCTTTGGATCATTGCCCGAGAAATTAATCACGTCTTGCCTAACCGGCATATAATAGAGAAGTTAAATTTCCAACAATCAGTATCAAATCAATCAACTCTCACAAAAATAAGAAACCCTAGAACCTGAATCACAAAATGTAATATCATAAACCATGTCTTAACTAGCAGTGTCTGACTCTGTCTTGTATCTTCACAACTCCACCAATCACCTGAAGTCTTTCCTATCAGATCTCCCCTTCAGTTATATACACCGCCAAACTATATATAGATCTTAATCTCGCAACCGATCCAAAAAAATTGCCTGATTATCATCTTTACATATTTGGAATATAAATAGGTTCAATCTTCAAATATTCAACAACAAGTAACTAGCTTCATTGTTCAAAATCTTCAACAAAGTTTTCACAACTACTATATAGAAGATCATCAATTAATCTCGAGTATTTCAGAGTTTTGCTTAGAAATCTGACGAAAACAATAAAGATTTATCCCTCCCTTTTCTCTGCAAAAACTCTGAAAAATAGCCCATGATTGTCTGTCTTCGGTTTCAGCTATCTCCCATTCTTTACTTATCATCTTTAATAAACATGTCCATATATATGTCCTATCTCATTGATAAGTTCATAAGAACTTACAAGGACTTAGGTCAAGTTTGCTTGAGACTTCTTTCAGCAGATTTTGCACAACATATGTTAGTTGTATCTTCAAACAAATTGAAATTAGTTAAATACATGATCTTCCACTTACACAAAATTAACAATTATTGAAAAGTTGAAGTGTAAGACCATGTGGAGATCAATGCTCCATCTTAACTTCATTCCCATTACCACTTATAATTAAATCAAGATTCTTCGTATTTGTGGCATGCGAAATTAAAATTAATTAACTGCCATCTCCATTGGAACTAATAATAAAAAACCTTTTCATATAGATTTCGCAAAAAGCTCATGGGAGTTAATTGGTTTCCATGTCTTTATCATGCGTAAACTACAAGAAACATGGAAGCTGCTCTAACATGTGGTACCTCGTATACAAGATCAATGATTAATTACGTATAGGATATGTAGTCATGAATCTATTCAGCAGGGTGTACCCTCCATGAGTTAGCCAATGTCGTATATCTCTGGTCAAGTAATTATCGTATAGTCATCCACATATAGAGCATTCAAGGATCAATCACGTATACATGCTATCAAAGGATAATCACGTATATAAAATCTGAAGCAAGCACGTATAGAAGATGATCAACAGGTACGCATACAGTTGAATAATCACTTATAGACAAGGTAAGAAGACCATCGCGTACAACTGATCAATTGGTTAATCGCGTATAAAGTTGCTCTCAAAGATAATCACACATAGAGCTCCCAAAGATCAACAACGTATAGACCTGTTCAATGTCGTATACATGATAAATTTTCAACCACGTATAAACAATCTTCATGCATCCATCGCAAAACAGATCTTCATGTTCATCTAATCATGCAGCCTCTAAAAACCCTAATTTGTTTCAACCCAAATCTGATTGAAACTTGCATCTGGGCAACATTTTTCAGATCTCGAATCTTGAGACATAAAGCCTCCCTTACTTTGATACCACTGTAAGGTCCCGTTAACCCTAGAACATCGAGATCCGTACGAATCCAGGTGTGCGGAATCCACCTGAATTCGATCTTGAGGATTTTAACAAAATCACACACATATATATAATAAGAACAGGAGATAAACAATAATAATTCCTTTATCATTAGTCGAATGATTACAATAATAAATCCGTTTAAAATACATCTCAATGATTCCGGATTACAATCAATCGAGACGACTCTTGATAGTGAATTACACGGTGGATATGTGATATAGATCTCTATCACAACCCGTGAATGACTCTCTGTCTAGACTAAAATCATTAACTGAAAACCCTAGACCTATAACAAATATATATAGCAGATTACATAACATGTGGGCGGGACTTGGGCTTTGAAGACGTATACTACAATACCATCTCATAGAGATTAGTGTAGTATAGACATCATCTGATACAAATAATCACCTTTCACGTATACTAATTATCATCTCATAGAGATTATTATCATATACACACAATGTAGTATACATAATGTAGTATACACATTGTAGCATAGACATTATAGTACAAGTGAAATTCCTATAGCCCATCTCCTGAATTGCATTGCAGCGGACATTAATAGGTGCAAAGAAACTGCACCAACAGACTCCCCCTTTTCCGGTGCAATCAATTCCGTTGAACTCTGATATACATTAGTTATAGAAAAACTGCATCAACAATGACTGGTCGAAAGAGTAGAAATGGGCTTAAAAAGATTAAGGATGAAGTTCGGAAGATACACATATAAAGAATAGGAATTGAAGCAAGAAAGCGAGTACAAAATGAAGCAACCAGTGTCGCTGGTGATCTAATCGGCGCCGCTAGAATCGTATAGGAACCTGACTAGCGCCGTTCCCTTGACACCAGCACCACTAGTTCCCTTCAGATGCACAACCAGCGCCGTTTTTGCTAGGTAGGCATAATTAGGGTTTTTCGTATTTTTGCCTATAAATACCCCATTATAAACCCTAAAAAAATAAGCAGAGCACATAGGTCAAAAGTGACAGCTAGGGATCGAGAATTTGGACTTCTCAAACACTCCAGAACAGTTCTAATATCATCAAACGCTTGGGAATCCAACCTTGTAATTTAAAATCACCCGTAACTATATTCTTTCTTTCTTTCCGTTATCTCTAGATTTTATGTTATTTTATTTTATCAGATTACTCATGGCTACTCAGCTTATGAGTTGCTAATTTACTAGACATTCGTTTGGACGTGATGTAAACATGACTTGATTATTGATTATGGTTGATTGTTGAACAGTTTCTATGCTAATTCGTAGATTTATACTTATTTGAATCTGAGTTGTTATTAGTTTTCATATACAAACTGATTTTTATTGATTTGGTCGAGTCGAACTGGCCGGCGGCTCCAGGGTCATCTTAATTTTTTTGCGAAACATTGCTCGGTCTTTAATCAGTGTAATCATTTGATCTATAACTGGACATTTGATTGAGAATTAATAATTGGTTCAAACGAGTATGTGTTTAATTAGATTAATCTAGCTTATCTGGCGAACGGAAACCAGATCCAGGTGGTTAGGGTAATCAATGTCTTTTAACTTTAACAAGAACAAAGACTTACATAAAACATTTCAGTCATAGTTACAGGCTTAGTTTTAATGCTCAGTGAGCAACCTTAACAGGAACTCATTGAAGTGTCTGACCAGTCGAAAGGCAGTCAGGCTAAATAAATCAAGTGAATCTAACGAGAATCTGAATGTGAAAACAGTCGTTTAACAACTTCAACTATAACCAATTTTAAGCATGTCAATCAAAACCAAACGAATGTCAGTTTTTACAATTCTTATTATTTTCAATTTCATATGCAATTAGTTAACTAGGAAACCCCCAAAAGAAAACTGTATCTTAATTTTACGTATTTTAATTTCCTTAGTTTAAGTTCACTGCGAACGAACCTCAACTTACCTAGACTATATTACTACTAGACATAGTACACCGCTCTTAGTTGCGTTTTAAGATAGATTAGGTAAAACCTTGAATTATAAATTTAAAACTTAGGTAGTTTAACAAAAATGTACATCATGAGTTACTACTTAGATATACTCTTACACTACAGTCATGCTTACTAGCTATATACTAAAGCAGTCATACAATATTATCATTTTTAATAGTGGAGACAGCTGTGACAGGTCGGTGATTCCTCACTCGCAGAGCGACATAACTCAACTAAAAGTTCACATCAAGACAACGGTGACAGGTCGGTGGTTCCCCACGCGCAGAGCGACATAACTTGATGCGTTTTAGATTTTAATCGTTAATAGTTCTTTGAACTTTATTTAAACTACTGATTGCCTTTCTTTAAGCTACTAAATTATTCATGCAGTAGACATTATCAGAGATCCCAGATGACTCGTACAGTTACTCCGCATGCAACTAGTTCACATTAAATTGTGTAAGAATTAAGGTGAACCGTACATCGAAACTAGTTCCTACACAAGCACGTAAAATTAAGTCCAATTAATACACCTATACTAATGACTAGAAAGCTCTAATTGCTAGGCATATTAAAGTCCGGTTAAATGTGATATGGCAAACACAATCGCATACAGTTTTAGTCTAAGCTCAAATTCAGTTGGAAGCATGAATAACCACAAATCTATAGTTAAGCTAACTGTTCTAACTAACCGTTCATCCTACCAAGCTAATGTTGCTTAGTTATCGTCATCTTTTGTCTACTTACAAAGCTTATTATCTCAAAACAGTTTTGAAAAACATAAAAACTTTAAAAATTGCATGAAATAAGTAGTAGAAAACTTGTAAATTATCAAGCAATTAGACCAATGTTTTTTCCTATTCCATCCCCCCACACTTAAATTGTAGAACGTGCTCGTTGAACTAGACATAGAAAACAAAGGGAAATAAGAAAAACAGGTAAAACTTAAAAGAAAAAGGATTAACGAAACTTCCCGGGTTTAATTTGCAAGATGATTGTTGAAGAAGGCAATTGTGGAGCGACTTGAATGATGTAGAATCTTCAATGCCTTGCGTCGTCTCCATTTGATGGCGATCCATGGATGCGTCTCCACCTTTTTTCCTTTTTGTTATTTTATGATTTTTTGATTTTTTTGGATTTTTGGGTTTTTTTTTTTTACTTTTGACGATCTGGTGAGCAGAACTGGAGGTGGGAGCGATGCAGGTGATGAATGTAGCGACGCTGGTTGGGATTTCTGTGCTTGGAGCGGCGTGGGTGAGGAGTGTAGTGGCTCTGGATCTGCAAAGGTGCAGGTCTAGCGGCGCTGGTGGTAGTGGGAGCGGCGTTGAAATGCCCTGATGCACTCCCAGCGGCGCTTCTGACTCCTGTACGTGTTTCGATATCTGATTTCTTCAGTGATTTAATGCTCAAACTCCCCCACACTTACCTTTTGGCCAAGCGCATGGTATTCTTCTTACTATAAAGCAATATACTCCTGCACACTTCAATCAAAATATCGAAACATAAAATAACAAGCTAGAAAATAAAAACAAAACACGGTTGCAATAAGTTACTTGTTTCCTAGATCCGTTGAAAGCTTGCATTTATGAATCTCAAAACATACTCATAAAATAGATTACAAATGATAAAATTCGAAACAATCACTTAGTTGCAATTAGTCACATAATTCCTAAAAAGTAAAAAATAAAAATAAAAATGAAATACGGCTTGGGTTGCCTCCCAAGAGGCGCTAATTTTAACGAGTTTTCAGCTGGACTCGGCCTAGGAACTAGGGTGAGGATTACGGGTTAGGCCTAGGGCCAGCACCCGTTGAAGATTTGATGTAAAAGTCGGATTTATCCCTACGGTGTGATTCTATCCGCCTTTTCTTAAGTTTCCATGAATAGCTCCTAGTCTTGCATTTAATTCCAAATGGGTTGGTCTTACTGATGTCCTCCTTAGTTAAAACTACTTGGTTGTATCCCATGGTGAAGGTTATCTTCTTTGCTTTCACATTGACCGATGAACCTACCCAAAGCAAGAGCGGTTGTCCTAAAATCACATGATCTCTAATTGATTGGGTAAGGTCTAAATCCTACTCTAAAAGGACGGTATGGTAAGAAGGAAAAAAAAAAAGAAGGAATCGGCTATGGAGAAAAAGGGTGAAGGGGTTTTATATGATTTGGTTAGAAGATAAAGCATAAACAACCCTTCACAAAATTTAGTTCCCAGCCGATTCCAAGCCTACATCCCAGCCGAATACCGTGCTAAATGCCAGCTGACCTCCCAGCCAAACCTTAGCCGGATTCCCATCCAAATCCGAGCCATATCTCAGTCGATCCTAAGTCACATACCCAGCCAAATCCGAGCCATATCTCAGCCTATCCTAAGTAACATTCTCAGCCGATCCTAAGCTATTTCATAGCTAGTGATGCGCCTTCCTTTGTGATACGGTTATAAATATAAATATAAATATATTTATGCGAGTAAGGTAGGATAGGATAGGAAGTGTTTCCCTTAAAAATGGCATGAAATAAGTAGTAGAAAACTTGTAAATTATCAAGCAATTAGACCAATGTTTTTTCCTATTCCATCCCCCCACACTTAAATTGTAAAACGTGCTCGTTGAACTAGACATAGAAAACAAAGGGAAATAAGAAAAACACGTAAAACTTAAAAGAAAAAGGATTAACGAAACTTCCCGGGTTTAATTTGCTTGATGATTGTTGAAGATGGCAATTGTAGAGCGACTTGAATGATGTAGAATTTTCAATGCCTTGGGTCGTCTCCATTTGATGGCGATCCATGGATGCGTCACCACTTTTTTTCTTTTTGTTATTTTATGATTTTATGATTTTTTGGATTATTGGGTTTTTTTTTATTACTTTTGGCGATCTGGTGAGCAGAACTGGAGCTGGGAGCGACGCAGGTGATGAATGTAGCGATGCTGCCTGGAAGGCAGCGACACTGGCTGGGCTATCTGCGCTTGGAGCGGCGCGGGTGAGGAGTGTAGTGGCTTTGGATCTGTAAAGGTGCAGGTCCAGCGGCGCTGGTGGTAGTGGGAGCGGCGTTGAAATGCCCTAATGCACTCCCAGCGGCGCTTCTAACTCCTTTACGTGTTCCGATATCTGATTTCTTCAGTGATTTAATGGTCAAACTCCCCCACACTTACTCCTGCACCCTTCAATCAAAATATCGAAACGAAAAATAACAAGCTAGAAAATAAAAACAAAACACGATTGCAATAAGTTACTTGTTTCCTCGATCCGTTGACAGCTTGCATCTATGAATCACAAAACATACTCATAAATTAAATTACAAATGATAAAATTCGAAACAATCACTTAATTGCAATTAGTCACATAATTCCTAAAAAGTAAAAAATAAAAATAAAAATGAAATACGGCTAGGGTTGCCTCCCAAGAGGCGCTAATTTTAACGAGTTTTCAGCTGGACTCGGCCTAGGAACTAGGGTGAGGAGTACGGGTTAGGCCTAGGGCCAGTACCCGTTGAAGATTTGATGCAAAGGTCGGATTTATCCCTAAGGTGTGATTCTATCCGCCTTTTCTTAAGTTTCCATGAATAGCTCCTAGTCTTGCATTTAGTTCCAAATGGGTTGGTCTTACTGATGTCCTCCTTAGTTAAAACTACTTGGTTGTATCCCATGGTGAATGTTATCTTCTTTGCTTTCACATTAACCGATGAACCTACCCAAAGCAAGAACGGTTGTCCTAAAATCACATGATCTCTAATTGATTGGGTAAGGTCTAAATCCTACTCTAAAAGGACGGTATGGTGAAAAGGAAAAAAAAAAGAAGGAATCGGCTATGGAGAAAAAGGGTGAAGGGGTTTTATATGATTTGGTTAGAAGATAAAGCATAAACAACACTTCACAAAATTTAGTTCCTAGCCGATTCCCAGCCTACATCCTAGCCGAAGACCGAGCCAAATGCCAGCTGACCTCCCAGCCAAACCTTAGCCAGATTCCCAGCCAAATCCGAGCCATATCTTAGCCGATCCTAAGTCACATTCTCAGCCGGTCCTAAGCTATTTCCTAGCTAGTGATGCGCCTTCCTTTGTGATACGCTTATAAATATAAATATAAATATATTTATGCGAGTAAGGTAGGATAGGATAGGAAGTGTTTCGTTAATATATCAGAGAATATAGAACATCATCAATATATATTCATAAGCATTCATCATTAATCAATCATTACAAAAAAATCATTGATATCCTCCATAGATCGATACATCTCTATGGGAAAATCATCATGCACCTTAGATTCGTCAAGACTTTATTAGGTTTGCACTCTTTTTGAGGAGATCTTGATGATTTTCATGGTTAAACCCATTTTTTAATTGAGCTCTACTTTTAATGCTCAAACATTGGCGCCATCCGTAATTGTACTGATTACTGACTTTTTTTTGTTGTTTCAAACCACAAATCATCTTTGTTCTTGTTTATTTGTTTGTTCTTTGCTTAAATGGATGACGAATTTACTCTCGCATCTCAAGTCATACCTTCTGGGTTGGGAAAAGGTGTTGATGTTGATGTTGATGAAGATGGTTCTTCACTAAATGTGGAAACCTCTGATATTTCTAATGTTCAAAACATCTTTGGTGAAAAAGTTTCAGATTATGCTTCTAGATCCGGTGAAGTGGTAAAAAATGCAACTAATGTTGTTTTTGGTAATGAGTCTAGGCTACCACCCAGGGTAAGCATTGGATCTAGCCTTGGGCGTGGTAGTGCTAGCGTGGGATCACTTTTTTCCACACCTTCATCTTCTATATTTCCTTTGGTATCTTTCTTTTCAACACACCCAACTAGTACATCTCCTGTCACTATGCTCTCTTCTAGCCCCAACCAAATAAGATCTCACATGGCTAGCTTGGCTAGTTCAACCATGGTTGGGGGTCAGACATCCATGCAGACAATGGCTAGATCCTCTCAATCTGTAACTATCCAGGAGAGTCATTTGTTGGAATTGTTAAGGCTAGCTGCCAAAGGCACTCAACAGGCATAAACCCCACCACCTCCTCCAACCGATTGGTTTTCTCAGCTCTGTGCCACCTTAAGGCCAACTCCACCTCAGCAAACCCCACCACCTCCATTGCCTACGGGTATGGAGTCCATAATGAAGCTGTTGGTGGACGAGATGAAAAAGAAAAAGCCAGTGGAACCTCCTCCTGAACCAGTCAACCCAGCAAAGGAATTGTTACAAATGCTAAAGATTGTTGCGGGAGAGGAGGCAGATGAGCAAGCAAGGGTGGCCACAATACCTAAGTCTGCAACTAAGTCAAGGTTTTGTGACTGGGTGGCAAACTATGCCTTCCCAGAAGGTCAAAAAGTTCCCACTATTGTTGGCACGTATGATGGTACCAGAGACCCAGAAGATCACCTTGCAATCTATGATCAAGCCGTATTAACTGAAAAATGGGTGGACCCCGTGGCCTGCCACCTATTCCCAGGCACCTTACAAGGTTACGCCTTAGAGTGGTTCACTAAGTTACCAGAGAAACGCATTCAAGACTATGCAGATTTGAAGAAGAAATTTATAACTCAATTTGCTCAGCAGAAGAAGCGTCAGGGAAGCCACTTGGAAGCTCACTTGATTAGGCAAAGAGGTAATGAATCATTGAGAGACGTCATTGCAAGACACACTAAGGAATATCAAAAAATACCAAGCCTCCCAGAAAGCCAACAGGTCTCAGGTTTTACCTTGGCATTACTCCCTGGTGATCTTCAGGACGATCTATGTAAGAGAATTCCATCGACGTTTAGAGAAGCTACGGAAAGAGCTTTTGATTTCATTCGATCCAGGGAAACTGCCCTCCTTATGAAAGGGGCCATTGGAAGGGATAGGCCTGGGGAAAGTCTTGGTGCCGGACGCTCGGGAGGTGGAAGATATGATGCTAGAAGAAATGATAGAAGGTTTGATCATAGAGACACTAAAAGGAGAGAAGAAAGAAGAGATGATATGAAGGATGACAGAAGGGAAAAGAGAAGTGGCCCTTATGACAGAATAGTCAACTTGATAAAATCTCTAAGGGAGATCCTTAAGACTGAAAGAGTGGGGGAAAACTTCAAACCTCCTCGACCTATGATACACAGGACCGGAAAGAAGGATATGTCAAAGTATTGTGAGTTCCATGAAGACCATGGCCATGAGACAAATGCATGCAGAGAGCTTAAGATCGAGATAAAGAGAGCCTTGGATGAGGGAAAGTTGGAACACTTAGTCCCTGGTGCAAAGCAAGGAAAACAAGCTACCCAGGCTAAGAAAGCTTATACTTGGCAAAAGAAGGATGGGAGATATGATAGACCACCACCCCCTGATGGCCATGTGTACATGATAAGAGAGAAACATAAGTATGAGAAAAGAAAGGTAGAGGTTCTGGAACCATGGGGGATGGTCTCAATCTCTTTTCCTCTAGTAGAGGCTGTTTCTTCTAATCCAGTGGTGATACAAGCTAGAGTAGCAAACTTTGAAGTCCGGAAGGTATACTTAGACAATGAAAACTCATCCGACATAATATATGATCATTGTTTCCAAAAACTTCCTCAAAGAATCAAAGATATCAAACGCCCGTCAAGGACATAACTTATTAGTTTCATGGGAAAATCAAACAGGCCAGTGGGGGAGATTTCAATGGAGATCATGATGGGAGAATATCCCTTCCATAGAATTGAACTTGTTGATTTTATGATAATAAAGGCACCATCCTTCTATAATGTTATCTTGGGAAGACCCTCAATGAAAATGTTTGGAGCAGTTCCCTCATCCGTTCATGGAATGGTAAACTTCCCAACACCCACAGGGGTGGCCACCATTCGGGGACGCATGACTTGGCAAGAAGAATGTAAGCAAGTGGAAAAAACTTTGCCAAGGAAAGTTGAGAAAGTACAAGACCAAAAGCAAGATGGTCCTGAGGAGAAATTGAAAATAAATAAGAAGTTTCCAAACCAGCCCGTGATCATTGGGTCACAACTTCCAAGAAGAATCAAGGAAGAGTTGATTCACTTATTAAAATATAATTTGGACGTCTTTGCATGGCAGACATCTGATATGACAAGAGTCCCAAGAGAGTTAGTTGAGCATGCATTAAATGCCAACCCCAACAAATCACCAATAAGACAAAAGAAGAGGGGAATGTCTCAAGACAGAAGCAAAGCTGCATGTGAGCAGGTCAATGAAATGGTGAAAGCTGGAATTCTTAGAGAAGTTAAGTATCAAACCTGGGTGGCCAACCCAGTTATGGTGAAAAAGCCGGATGGTTCTTGGAGACTTTGTGTAGATTTTAAAGACATCAACAAAGCTTGTCCGAAAGATAACTATCCTCTCCCAAAAATTGACTGGAAAGTAGAGTCCCTTGATCAATTTAGATTAAAATGCTTTTTAGATTCTTATAAGGGATACCATCAAACTTCCATAAAGAAGATGGACGAAGAGAAGACAGCCTTCCATACAGACCAAGAAATTTATTGTTTTGAGAAAATGCCTTTTGGCCTAAAGAATGTTGGGGCCACTTACCAGCGTTTGATAGACAAGGCATTCAAAGATCAAACTGGAAGGAATGTGGAAGCCTATGTGGATGACATTGTGATAAAGAGTAAAGCTGAGGAAATAATGTTGGCGGACGTACAAGAAACCTTTAACACCTTAAGAAGCATCAATATGAAGTTAAACCCATCAAAGTGTAGCTTTGGAATGGAAGAAGGAAAGTTTCCTGGACACATTGTGACTCCTAAAGGAATCAAGGAAAACCCAAAGAAAATTCAAGCAGTGATAGACATGGCATCCCTCGAACTAAAAAGCAAGTTCAAAGTCTTAATGGAAAGTTGGCTGCCTTAGAAAGATTTCTATCAAGGTCCGCTGAAAGATCTTTACCTTTCTTTAAAACGCTAAAGGGATGCTTAAGGAAGCAAGACTTCTCTTGGTCGGCTGAAGCAAAGAAGGCATTCAAGGATATGAAGAAGTTCCTTGCTGACCTCCCAACTCCCATGTGTTAGTGCAGTGTTACTTGCAGAAAGAAACAATGGCCAGATGCCAATATATTTCGTAAGCAGAACCTTAAAGGCCCCAGAAATAAAGTATCCATGTTTGGAAAAATTAGCTCTTGCCTTCGTCCACGCGGCCAGACGCCTAAGGCGATACTTTCAAGGTCACCCGATTCGGGTTCTAACTGACAAGCCAATAAGGCAAGTGCTAGCCAAACCTGAAGTATCTAGACGATTAGCTAAGTGGGCTATCGAACTGGGTGAACATGAAATTAGCTTTCACCCAAGAACGTCCACAAAAGGCCAAGTCTTGGCTGACTTCTTGGCAGAAACTGACTCTTCCGACGTTGCAGGAAAAGAAGTCTAAGAAGTTGAGGAACCTATCAAAGGGGAAAGCCCAAAATGGACCCTCTTCACAGATGAAGCATCCAATCAGGAAGGATCAGGAGCAGGTCTCATCTTAATTGATCCCGAAGAAAGATAATATACTTATGCATTGAGATTCAACTTCCCAACATTCAACAATGTGGCAGAGTATGAAGCACTCCTTGCTGGCCTCAGAATGGCAAAACAAATGGGAGTAAAGAAAATACAAGTGTTTGTAGACTCTCAACTAGTGGCAAACCAGATCAATGGCACATTTGAAGCTAACCAAGCATCCATGCAACTTTACTTAGAAGAAACAAAGAAGCTTATTGGAGAGTTTGAGTCTTTTCACATAGAGCAAGTTCGAAGGAACTAGAATAAGAAGGCGGATGCTCTAAGCAAACTAGCTTCACTAACCTTTGCTCACCTTACCAAAGAAGTCTTGGTTGAAGTCCTACAAGAAAAGTCTATAACAAAAGGTAATGAAGTATCTCAAGTTGAAAAAGAAGAAGAAGACTGTTGGATGACCCCAATTTACAACTTCATCAAGAATGAAACACTTCCAGAGGACAACCATGAAGCTCAGAAGGTGAGAATGAAGGCACCAATGTACCTCCTCATTGAGGATAAACTATTCAGAAAGTCTTTTCTAGGTCTGCATCTCCGATGTGTAGGTCCCTCCCAAGCTCAAACGCTCATTCAAGAGGTTCATGGGGACACATGCGGAATTCATGTTGGACCAAGATCGGTGGCCACAAAGATAATGAGGCTTGGATATTACTGGCCTTTAATGAATAAGGATGCCAAAGAAGAGATAGAAAAATGTGAATCGTGCCAGATACATGCTCCCATCACAAGGATTCCAAAACAAGATCTCATCCCAGTTAACACTGCATGGCCATTTTATAAGTGGGGAATAGACATCGTGGGCCCATTCCCAACCGGAGTTGGAAATGTAAAGTTTGTAATAGTCGCGATTGACTACTTTTCAAAGTGGGTTGAAGCCAAGCCACTGGCAACCATCACTGGCCAAAGGGTAATCAATTTCGTCTCGGAATACATAGTTTGTCGTTTCGGTGTACCTCATGTCTTGGTAAGTGATAATGGAAAGCAGTTTGCTGAAAACCCCTTCAAGACTTGGTGCGAAGACATGGACATCCGACAAGTGTTTATTTTTGTTGCCCATCCTCAAGTAAATTGCCAAGTAGAAGTTATGAACAAAGCAATAGTAAGAGGAATCAAAGCAAGACTTGGGAGATGCAAGTCCGGATTGGTAGATGAGCTTTCTGGAGTACTTTGGGCCCACCGGACTACCCCAAGAGGAAGTACAATGGAAACACCCTTTAGCCTTGTGTATGGAACTGAAGCAGTTATCCCACCAAAGTTAAGCATTGCAAGCCATCGTATCATAAACTTCAATCCAACCCAAAATGAAGAAAACTTGAGGGAAAACTTGAATCTCATTGAAGAGAGGAGAGAAATGTCTCACATCAAGTTGGCTGAGAATAAACAAAAATGGCTAAGTACTATAAAAAAAGAGTCCACCCTATGTCTTTCAAACGGGGAGACTATGTTTGGAGAAAAAATGAAGCAAGTAGGGTGGAAAACTTAGGAAAGCTTGGACCCAACTGGGAAGGACCATACTTGGTCAAGGAAGCAAATGGTGATGGCTCATATATTTTGGCTGAACTTGATGGTTACCCCGTGCCTAGAACATGGAACGGGATGAATTTGAAAAAATGTTATGTTTAATCAACATTATTTTGGTCGATCTATGTATCCCATTTATCTTTATCTGATCAATGAATCATGCTTGTATTTATCTTTCAAAGAAAAGAACATTTCCTTTGTATCCATGAAGATTATCAATGAAAATTCATCTTTATGGTCTGATCTATGTATCCCATATATACTTCATTTCATTTTTATTTTTTATTATAAGAAAACATATGTCATACCTTTCAAGTCATACTATTTGTGACAAGCAATCTTCAAAGAAGTTTAAAATTATTTAGAAATTTTGCAATTTGCACTCATAAAATGAGAACAAAGTCTCAAACATGGGGTCGAGCATGGGAAAAGAAAAATGCTAGCTTAACATTCCCAAAATCCCAAGGTATATCCTTGGACGAATTATCTTGTAAGATATAAAAAGCCAGCAGCTAATAGGCTGAATACTTAGATAATTTTAGCGTCTTTTTATCTATTGGAGAAAAGGCAAGCATTTCCTATTTGGAAGTGATACTCGAGTAATAAATAAATAAGGTTAAGCTAAAGAACTTTCATTCATTACAAATTATGAAAAGTCAAAATATGCATAGCAATCAAATCCATCACATTACAATACACAAAAATATTAGTTCAAAAGCTACACCAAGGAATAAAATAAGTCACAAAGGCACAAGCCTTACAATAATCAAATGGAAAAGTATGTAAAGAAATCCATAACTACTGAAATGCAATAAGGAAGTCAAGGCTGGGGAAGATCCATAATAACTGGTGCTGCAGACGATGAAGAAGAGGAAGAAATGTGCTGCAGAAGATGAGAAATGCCCATGGAACGGGCTAAGGAAGGAACCTTATCCACAATGGGAAAATTCTTGGCACCAAATGTCTTATTCTTCGTTTCAAGATTCTCTTTAGCCTTTCTATGTAAGAAAGGAAAACCCTTAAGAAAGGGAGAATCACCATGACGTTCCTTCAACAAATTATACACCTCAATACTACCCCTAAGCTTCCCAGCTAACAAAGCAGCATTATTATATTCTTTCAGAGGATTATGGAAATCAGGACGGTAAAGTAACCTCCTAAACAAGTCTGGAAAGGCACTAAGGAAAGCATCCCCTTCCTCCCTCATACTCTTCTCCTTAATGAGCTCCTCCCTGAGTCTTTCCACCTCAGACTTGGACTCAGTGAGATCCATCCCAAGCCTCTCAACATCAACTCTAACTCCAGCAAGCTCCTTTTCCCTCTCCTCCAAGCCACAAGAAAACTTAGAAATCACCCCATCCTTCTCCTTAATAACACCCTCAAACTTCTCAGCATTGTCAAGTAAAACCCTCCTATCCTCCTCGAGGTGACTAATTTTTTCACCTACAATTGTGTGATATGAATCACCTATGACAGCGGCATGATAGGCATGGTAATGAAGCCTACCAGCAAGCTCCTCTAAGGTCCTATGTCCATGTTCAATGCCAACAACTGGAGGAGTCATCGCCTTAATAACCGCCCTAGCCTGAAGAGAAGTACTCACATCATCCCTCAAGGTAAGAAGGATAGCTGGAAACCTGAGTAGAACCATGTCTCGCAGGCAGGAAAGGAGCGGAGGGGGAAGAATCCTCTTCCGCAATCTTCTCACTTACAATTTTCTTAAGAATACCATAATCACTATCACGAAGAAGAACCACACGGCTACCATCAGGAGTAATAACACTCCCGCAAAGAAAGGGAGCATCTGGACCACTGGGAGGAAGGTCACTGGCAGAAGTAGAGGGCAAAGAAAGGCGAAGATCAAGTGAACAAGTGGCTAAAGCTGAAGAGAAAGCAGAAATCTTCTGACACTTGGTAGAATCACTAACAAGAGTCTCCCCTTGTCTCTTCCTGCCTAGGGAGGAAACATGCTCATCCTCTTCTTCGATATCTAAGAGAGTATCTCCCTCAACGGGAGTATCTCCACAAAGGTCTACATAAAACAAATATAAATTAGTTCATATAGAATACTTGAGCTCACGTAAACAAAAGTATATATATGACTTAGAAGATAATATTTACCTTCATGATGAAAAGTAGTAAAAAGGGAACCGGCATCATCTTGATTAGCTGAAGTGAGGGATGTAAAGTCAAAACGGGCACCATCCTCAGGCTGTGAGTCATCATGTAAAGAAGGCTGAACACCTTCATCAAAAACATCCCCACAATCATAACCATCCTGCCATGTGTTAGTCCTAAGAGGAACAACCTCATTAACCTACTCACGAATAGCCAAAGCCTCAGTTGCATGAATATCAAGAATATCTAAGTCAGCTAAGTCGATATCTAATGCCTCCATTAGTCTCAAATCTGAAAAATAAAAACAAAAAGTTAGAAACCGAACACAAAATATAACAAACATGCACATAATCAAAGGTAAGGATAAGGATTTTACATTCTCCGGATGAGTTCTTCCTAAGAATAGGGATCCTAGTCCAATTCCAATCCGGGCTAATCCCAGCCATGGCCAACATCCCTTCGGGATAGGTTCTATATGGAATTGTCCTATCCTGAAGCGCTTTGCAGTGAGCTTTATTAATTAAAGCATCCGGAACCTTTTCATTAACGGACTTATTCATCAATCTATCATCGACTTTCCTACCGAGACAGAACATATTCTTCAACTCCTCAGAAATGAATGTATCATTGATAAAGAAATAGTCAAAACGCCACTGATTAGGCTTAGGAAGATTGGCTATAAACTTATGATTATTGTCTCGGTAGGTAAAAATAAACCAATCACCTTTTCTAGTCAATATGAAGAACTTCCTAAATAAATATAAGGATGGGATCTATCCTAAAGCTTTAGAAAGCATCTCAAAGGAACAATCCTCCAAAAACCAGAGGGGTTCAACTGAGCAAAACCTATCTTATAGTGGGATAAGACTTTGACAAAGAAGAACGTAAGGGGAAGCCTAAGATTGGATTGGGTGAGAAAACTTTTATCCAAAGTTACATTGCCAAGAGGTGGGGAATTAGCCCTCTCATCCTCATTAGGAAGAGAAGGATGGTATCTGGCAAGGCACGGATAGGAACCAATCAATCCTGAAAGATCATTATTAGTGAGACAAGAGAGGCAATCACCAACGCTCTCAGGCGGTTTCCTAACCTTGCTAACTTTTCCTATAGTTTCACTAGTTCCCTCAATACTAGTACCCCCAACGTGGTCACTACTAGCTTCCGACATGCCAGGGGAAACACCTGTGGGCAAAGCAAAAAGAAATCCTATGTAAGATCACATGTAAAAAGCTAGCCTTACATGACTATCCTACAAAGCTATGTAAAGTTATAAAAAAAAAAAAACATATCAAGGAATATCCTAACAAAATACACCAAGCATAACCAATAACTTAGATCATATTTATTCTCTGAAAGTACAAGCAAAAATCCTAGACAAAGACCTAAGAGGCAAGTATGCTTACATTTTCGGATATAGACATATATGAAATATTCATATATTTATGATCAAATATGAGAGTGAAGTAATTTCTACATTGCAAAGCATTAGTATGAAACTTTTTATTTCACCTGGACAAGAAAAAATACAAGAAAAAGTTCTTGATATATACCATTTGAAATATGGAACAAAGATATATCAACCTCCTCCATCTCTTCACGATTACATACATCAAGAAAGATTTAAGGTTTACTAATTCAAGATACCTATTTTGGCTACAAGTTATAATTCAATTTTTTCAACAAGGTTATATGTTGAGCACATACGACATTAGTTTCAAATGATTCTTCGAAACCATATAGACAATACAAGCAAGCCTACTAGTACAAATTTTTGTTCGAATTGACAGACTTGCTCAAATCAATATGCTTGTTCAAGAATTAACATTATAAAGAGAGAAGTGAATGTAACCTTTGAAGGATGAAGGAATGGATAAAAAAAAATAATAAAAATTAAAAATTAAAAAAAAAGTACCTCAAAAGGAATGGCTAAAGAATTGAGATATTAATCAAGCCTCACCGCCACCAAAAACCGCCACCGCTAACTCAGCCGGAAAAAGAACAACCAAAACAGTACACGGTGAGAGATACACAATTTTATCACTTGAAGCAAAACTGCAAAAGAAAAATACAAGAAGTTTTTATTATCTCTTATGCAGATTCGTAAACACAACCATATACATAATGCACCTTACAGCAACTACGGTCAAAAAAGAGACAGGTGAAGCTAGGAAGGAAGAAAAAATTAAATTTAGTTGATCTAAAATAGTGAGAAAATAACGATATATTTATATTTATGTACATATATATACATGAAAGAAATTTTCTGCCTTCTACCTTTGGTTGTGTATGTGGTTGAAGAAAGCCAACGATGAAAAGGGGTATTGCTTTTCTATGAAAAAGACCCATCAAATCTGGATATAAAAGAAGGATTTTGGAGAAGACAGGATGGAAATGCTTTCACTAGTATTTGCTTGGTCAAAAGAAAAGAATGAGATTTGTTTTACAAATCGGTTACAGATCAATAATCATCCTTATATCTCACTCGATCCAATGACAAAATAAAGAAACAAATCAGACCGATCCAATGAGATTTCTTTTCTTTGTTTTGTGCCGACCCAATGACAAAAGAAAGAAGCAAACAAAACTCTTACTTCAAAATCCCATATATCTTGATATTTGCCTGACCGATCGACATATTATTCTTTGTTTATGAGGCTATATCAATTCAAAATAAGGAAGACAAGAAAAGATAAACACGCATTACCCTATTCTCTTCCTCTACGAAGACAGTCAAGGAAGAAAAGAAAGAAAATTCAGAGCAAAGAGATAAGAAATGTCTAAAGTTTGATTGAAAATTTTCTATTTTGAAAGAAAAATTTACATCCAAACTGGGGGACTTGATTGGGTAAGGTCTAAATCCTACTCTAAAAAGACGGTATGGTGAGAAGGGAAATAAAAGAAGGAATCGGCTATGGAGAAAAAGGGTGAAAGGGTTTTATATGATTTGGTTAGAAGATAAAGCATAAACAACCCTTCACAAAATTTTGTTCCCAGCCGATTCCTAGCCGAATACCGAGCCAATTCGAGCCGACCTCCCAGCCAAACCTTAGCCGGATTCCTAGCCAAATCCGAGCCATATCTCAGCCGATCCTAAGTCACATTCTCAGCCGATCCTAAGCTATTTCTTAGCTAGTGATGCGCCTTCCTTTGTGATACACTTATAAATATAAATATATTTATGCGAGTAAGGTAGGATAGGATAAGAAGTGTTTCTCTTATCTTAAAGACGAACTTTCTTCCCTCCAGACTCTCCTCAACCTTTAAGAATTCCCTTTCCGTTGGGAATAAACCTCAGACATAAATGCTTTTAATCCTATTACCAAGGGAACAAGTGATAAATGTGTAAGTATTCGTGTTTTGATGCGGAAGATAGGTGTTCAACAATGGTGGTAAGTGTGTGTAAGTGTGTGTTCTTGAGAGAGAAAGGTATGTGTGTGTGGGAAGATGATTTTATTCAAATCACGTGAATGTGTTCTGGTTACAAGTTCATATCTGAAAAGGAAGGTATGAGGGGTTTATATACTGTATGGAAACTTACAAAAGCTCCCCCTCAACCTTATAACTATTACATAAAGTTCATAAAAATAAATACAACTAAGCACTATTTTTGTATCTCTAACATTCTCCCCCTTAGTGCTTGGTTGTAAGCTCGATTGTCCATTACTTCTTCCTTTGATGTCTTCTTCTCATGCTTGCTCTTCTTTTCCTGTACTTTTTCTTCTTATAACTTTGTGCAGCAGTTGATGTTGATGGCTTGTCAATCTTAGAACCCAGAAAGCTCTTTTCTTGTAAGTACTCCAAGTGTCTTTCCAATATTTCATAGGAATGAAATGCCAATTATCACCTTCAGGACGATCATCTGGCAATCGGATATTATCTTGGAAATTCACTGGAGGAATGTTGTGAGGACCATGCTTGTGACTAGGATTCCAAAGAACCCATGAGCCAGTCTCGGTATACCTTAATACGTCTAATATGATTTCTCCTCAGAATGGTGGTATAGGAGTCCTTTCAACAATAAGATCTCTAACTCTTTGACGTATTTCAAGAACAACTTTAATACGTCTAATTTGATTTCTCCTCTGCAACTTGATGTGATCCTCTTCCTCATTTCCAGCATCTTCATCCAATGCATTCAAGATGGACAAACAGTAGTTCAAACTACCATCAGAATACTTAGGGAAATTTGAAGCACGAATGAAGATCTTTCTCTTTAAACGATTAATGAAGACGAATCCATCTAAGTCTTCAATTGTATCACCAATCTGATATGAATCAAGGTCATAACTTCTAGCTCTTTGATTTGGTCTTGTGAGATTGATTCTTCTGGTTCTTCTCTCCAAACCAATTTGAAAATCATTGAACTCATAAAATCTAATCATAGCTTGTAAATGGCTTTTCAATGCTTCATATGCTTGGAGTTGGTCGAGAGTCTTGATTATCAGATAAGCATATTGTTTGTAGAGGAACAGAATGTCTGAGATCTTTAAATGTTGAAAGGATTCTTCTTGAACCATATACATACAACCATCTGCTCTGCGAACTTTGAATCGAACAAGTCTCATATTGTGAGACATCAAAGGAACAAACAACTCTAGCACTCTTGTGATTGATCTTCCAAACTGCCTATACCACCAGTCTTCTCTCACAGAATTTACAGCATTCATCAACTCCATGTACTTGTCTCTTTGATCATTACGATGGAATAAAAAGAATGCTCTCAACCGATTCAAAGTCATATTCAATCTTTCATCTGATGTGCAGAAGATCTGGAAAGCTCTTTTTTCAAGATATCTAGCTCTGCACACAATATCATCAGGTTTTGTACTTAAATCCATAATCTGCTCATAGTTCTCAACAAAATACCCTTCATTGATCTGCCATATCCTTTTGCTTGAGATTCTTGGATGTATGACTCCTTGTGCAAGCTCACTTGGAGTTTCAAGATTCTCTGGATTTCTCAAATGATAGACAATCTCTTCAAAGATGTCTTTCCCATATGTTTCTGGTTGAGATTGTACATTTTTTGGAGCATCATCAGGATCACTTGAATCAGATGACTCAGACTCACTTTCTTCTACTTGAAATGGATCATGATCACTTGATTCGTCGGAAGTTGTGGAGTAATAATGAGAAATATCTTGAACAAGTGGAGGTAGAACATCAAGTTGGGGTAGATCATCTGAATCCGATTCATTAACATGAGATGTAGAAGCTTGAGCTTGAGTTTGAGTTTGATCTTGATTCACATCTTGTAGATTATGTTCTTGACCTTCTTGTCCTTGTATTTCATGACCCTCTCCGATATCTCTTATATTCTCCCCCTCGGGTTGATCATCAGGATCTTGATCATCCCGACTCTTTGAGATATCGGCCAGTCCACATTGTTGGTCAAGCTCACGAACTCATTTCTGAAGAGCTTCTACTTCAGCTTGCTTTGCTTGTTGAGTTTCTTGATGTGACAAATAAGCAAGAAGTGATTGAAAGATTGATCTTTTGTGGGAAGTGAGATGTGGTTCTTCTGATCTTAACCGATGTATGAGAGAAAGAATTAGAGTGTCGGTTGATAAACCACTTGTGGCAATTCTGTTTGGAGAACAATCACTCAAGTACTCAGACTCAGAAGATTCGGAAGAAGAACTGGAAAAATGATGTGGTGAACTTGGATTGGGGAATGATTGATTGATTGGTGTTGTTGTAGTTATTGGTTTAATCGTTGAGATTATTGCGGTTGTTTAAATTGGTGTTGACGGAATTGTTGTAGTTGTTTGCATTGTTGTTGTTGTTGGTGTTACACGGGAAGGCAATGAAGATACTACTGGAGTACCAATGCGTAAAGCACCTCTAGTACGCAATATCGGCAATGGTGAACTTGTTTCGATGGCTGGTAGTTTTCCGGTAATCACATTTCTTGCCACGAGGAGTTCACTTCTCTGACCCTCCTCAATTCCTTCAACTAACTGAGATACCAACATTTGAGCTTCAAGTGGAAGAGGAATAACAGAATCTGGCACTTCAGTAGTCTCAAGTGAGTCTACCGAGTGACCTAAAGACATCATTACTGTCTCAGGATTTCCTGTTTGTTCAAAAGTATGAACAACAGTTGATGATTCAGCTTTGCAACTAGAATCTTGTGGGAAATAGAGGTGAATAACTCCAGAGTCACTTAGACTTACCGTTATGCCTAAGGTATGAAGAGCTGACACAACAGATTGAGCTCGAAGGAACTCAGACAATGGAAGGACTTCCAAACAATCCTCGAGAGGGCACAATAGCCAATCTCTCTATGTTTGTTCCGGAAACATCACCTAGATGTGCATATGGGATCACAATCAGTGCAAAAGGTGTCCTAAGTGGGGTACTAGACAATCGTGCAGAAATGAAGTCCAAGAGAGGAGCAGATCTCTCTTGTGTTTCAACATTCACAGACTCTGAAGGAGAATGGAATGGAGTACGTGGATTTTGCTCGTGCATTAATGAGACGTCAGTCTGTTAAGAGACTTCCGAATGGCTAGCGGAGGTTTGACCTTGCGAGAGTTGGGAGCTCTCGACTTCTATCCTAGGGCGAACCCGGCGTTGATAGACGTTTTGAACTAAACGGAGGCCAACGTTTTCTTTTTGCCTTTCTCCTAGCCCTGACCTCTCAACCTCTCCGGTATTTTCAACCCCTCCCTCATTTCCACCTTGTCCCTCCGGGATGTCCATGACATCATCAGCAAACTTATTGGCATTCTCAGAATCTGACTCATTATCACTAGAGTCATGTGCATCTTCTGGTGCAGTGGTTTGAAAACGATCATATTCAAATCTTGATCTCTTAAAGTTTTTGCGAATGTTAATAGGAATTGATTTCATTCTTCCTTGAAAATAAGTTGGGTGAGGTGATCGAGGGAATGATGAGGATGAAGGAATTTGAGATATGACGGTTTGAGATTGTGATGGTTCCATAGTTGGTTGTATAGGTGATGTAAATTCAGGAAGTGGTGAAGATTGATGACTAGGCATTTGTGGTGTTTGAGGTGATTTTGGTGAAGTTGGTGATGATGATGAAGTTGATGATCTTTGAGGTGACGGAGTTTTAGGTGAAGATGATCTCAAAGTGGATGTTTTTGGTGGTGGAGATCTAATTGGCTTTGGAAACCCAACAATAGAAACTGTCTCCTCAGAAGATGCAGGCGAAGAAGGTTCAGCAGGAGCTTCTTCAATTTCTTTGACAAGCTCCCCTTTTTCTTTCTCTGAAACATTTGTTTCCTTAATCTTAACTCAAACTTTTGGCCTTTCACAATCTTTCTTCTTTTAGGCTCACTGGAACTGGATACACCCTCACGCTCTTTTCTTTTTCTCTTTGACCCCTCACTTGGTGTCCTATGCACAATTTGGGCAGGAACCGGGAGGCTTGCCGGTCCCAGAGTTGTTCTAATCCGGTCCAGATAAGCTTGGTAATCCACATGATTCTCAGAAACTAAATCCAACAGATGTGATGGAATCAAGTAAGTATAATTTGCCATGCCAGAATCTCTAACATACTTATATTGTTGAAGTTCAACTTTTGTATTATTAAGGAGTCTTGGGATGTTCTTCTCAAGTCTGACAGCTCCATGAACAATTGTTGTTAGAAATCTAATGAAAGGAATGTACTTCTTGGGAGCCGAGATCTTGCCATTAACCAATATAATCAGCTGGTCCCACAAAAGTTGAGCAATATCATAATGTCTATCAAAGACGACTCCATAAAAGATATGCAACATTGGTTGAGTCAAATTATCCATTCCTCTATTGTATGGTGTCAAGCAGTTGCTTAGGATGGAGTATACATAGTACCAGATCTTGGGAAGGTTTTTCAGCTTGAAATCTTTAGTCTTTGTCAATGGACCTTCATATCCAAGTGATATCAAGGCAGCAAACATGATATCATTTGACTCAAATTCATCAAAATTAGCATGATTATTAGAATCAGCTTCAGGAAGTCTCAGAAGTCTTTTGAAATCATCAAGGTTGAACTCAAAATTGTATACTCTAACTCCATAAGTAAGTTGATATTGAAATAAGCCTTGTCGGCGAAGTTCTGGAGATTTATGTTTTGGCTTGGTTCTTGAACTTGATGGATCTTGTGGTTGAATAAAGCTTATGGTTCTCCACATTTGAAATAGATAAACTTCTGCTAATTCTCTTTCAACAGTAAGAGCATATGATAATGGATGGTTATGAAGAATTCTCGGGACAATTGGGAATCCCGGAGTAGTGAATGGATCTGAAAGAGCTCTATTGTTTTTCATTTTAGATGAGTTGCCAACAATGAGGATTTCTTCAACTGTTTCATTTAAGGCAATCTCTTCATCTTGATGAATTTCTTCTTGATGATCCATTATTTTTGATTTTCTGATTTATTACATAAAAAGATTAACACACACATAAAACAATGTTTGAATAGCAAATAACAAGTTTCATACAAATTATTTATATAGAATTCAAAGAGGTTCACAAAGGCGATCAACTCAGTGTGCTTTATACAAATAACTTGATATGAGAAAATAAACATAGAATAGTTAGATACATATTTCCATCTATAAACATAGTAAGGAAGTACAAAAAGGCGTTCAATTCCTTATATTTTCATATATAGAAATATATATATAACTTTGAAAATAGAATATAATTATATAAGTACAAGATACATGAGAATAGCAAGGAAGTACACAAAGGCGTTCAATTCCTCGTATCTCAAATATATTGCAATTATATGACTATACAAAGCACTTTGTCACACTACACAAGAAATTAGGGTTTCAGGAAAAAATTGTTAAAATTGAAAAAAATTTCTAAGTATGGGAACTAGGACGATCTTGAGGAGATCGTCCTGAGTTTCAACTCAAGTTATGAAACAAAGACGATTATGGAAAGATCGTCTGATCCTTTGAAAAGTTTAAGTAATAGAAGTAGAAAGAAGAGACGATCTGGATGAAGATCGTCTTAACATTTTGAAAAGAATGTTAAGTCTTGAAAAACAGTGGGACAATCTTGTTAAGATCGTATCAAGGTTTATGAGAAGAAAACGGTTTAAGTATAGAAAGAAGAAATGGGACGATCTTGGTGAAGATCGTCTTAAGTTTTATTCTTTGAAAAATGGTTAAGTATGAGAAAAAGGAAATGGGACGATCTTGGTGAAGATCGTCTGAAAAACCATTATTGAAAATCCTTTTGAAGTGAAGGAAAATTGAGATGATCTTGGTGAGATTGTTTTGGAAATCAAGTGACAAAACATTTCACTTCTGTTTTGAAAAATTCTAATACTTTAGAAATATAAGTTAAAATTATGTCAATTTCTGAAAAAAACTGAGCATAGTTTTCCCTTATATTTGAAAGAATTAGTTTTGAGCAAAACCGATTTCTTATGAAATCAGTTACCCATTCAATTGAGTTTGAAAAATTCTCCAACAACCACACAGCGTACAGACCCTAAGACGATCCTGACAAGATCGTCTTGGTCTTGGTCTCAGGGGTTATACAAGGAAAACAAGTATGTGGAACTAAGACGGTCTTGGCAAGATTGTCTCATTTCCTAGTTGTTTTGGAACCAAGACGATCTTGGTCAAGATTGTCCTAGAACCAACCCAAACAAGAAAATGTGAAGATTTTGCCTAGGTCGTCCCAATTCCAAGCAGTTAAGGCACAAATAAATATACCACTATACTGATTCAAATTATCACTATAGCATATTATAACATTACTTACTAACACAAATCACTAAATAATCAACAAATGAACTAAACCAAATCAAGACCGTTTTAGGTCATCTTCTCCACTGAACAGGGGGTTATTTTTTAATCTTCAAAAACACAATTTCAAGCATTTAAACATGTAAAAATCATACACATATATCCTAAACATGCTTCAAAATCATACCATATACACATAAACATAACCAGAAGCAAGAATTTCGAGCAAAATTGAATAAATGAGATCTACTTTAAAGTTCGAAATCTTACTTGAATATGGAATTTTCAGATGATGATTATATGGAATGAAATGATTTGCTTGAAAAATGAAACACAACCCTTGTTTTGATTTAATGATCAGGCCGAGATGATTTTTGAATGATTTGAGAGAGAGAGAGATTAGAAAGTGTTTTACGGGAAAATGTAATAGGATAAAAGAAGAAAAAAATCTTTCCCTCCTTGTATACGAAGATACAGATCGGGTCATGAGTATTTGACCCGGATTAAAATGGTTTGGACATATCAATTGAAAATGGGCTTTCAACTTGGGCTTCTTTATAATTTTCTTCATTTTCCAATTTTTATTTGTTTTTCTAATTAACAATGAGTTTTTCATCAAATAGTGCTAATACACAAACTTACCCTACATTCAAGATTCATGAATTATCCTTTTTCTTCCCCTCAAACATTGCATGATATTTAAGCACATTGCACATAAACATAGCATGAATGTTTGACAGATAATGAATTAAAGAGAAAGAGATGAAGGAATTTTACAAAACATGCAGAGGCAAGTAAGTGCATTGGTAATGAGCACTTATTGGAGATTATCTCTTAGAAAAGAAACTCATTCCAGGATCATGTGTTGAATAGCATCTAGGATGGGAATGCTAAACATAGACCTTTATTACCTGCAAAACAAAATTAATTCTTTTTAGGTACCCACTTTTGAATGGGTCATTTGGGGTTAGTGGAATAAGGAAATGTATATAAATGAGGTTTTCGAACAAGAGGTTTATTCTTAAAATTCATGACAATCCCATTTGCATCAGTAATCAGAGGTTTAGAAATCACAGTAGAAGATTTAGAATTTATGACAGACCATGGTTTAGCTAAATTACACAGATTTGAAACAACTTTCCTAGTAGGAACTTTCTTCTTGTAATCATTAGCTATCCAACTGCTTCTAACTAGTGATTTAGTATATCCT
Organism: Erigeron canadensis; assembly: GCF_010389155.1. NCBI lineage: Eukaryota > Viridiplantae > Streptophyta > Magnoliopsida > Asterales > Asteraceae > Erigeron > Erigeron canadensis. The sequence continues at coordinate 19,756,567 of NC_057762.1, read as the reverse complement.
TGTGTTTGAACGTAGCTAGTAGATTTTATCAATGATGATTTGGAAATCCACTTATAGTTACTAGCTAAAAACACATTCTGATTTTTGCCTTGTTTGATGGAAGATTTAACAGTCTGTTTCTTTGGAGTTGCAATAGAGAACCAACCATACTGATCTCTATATCTAGTCATACCATTTGATTTGTCTTTGGTTAGCAAAGTTTGACTAGACCTAGACAACTTAGATGAAGAACTAGGTTTATAGATAGAATTATTAGCAGCAGTTCTAGAAACAGATGAAATATCAAACTTGACCTTTGAGATAGATAGAATAGTCTTTTAACCTTTTATAGCTGAAGCATGCTGACCTTTGGGTGAATAAAATGAACTTGGAGCAAACTTAGACCTAGATTCCTTCTTTGTTTCAATTTTAGGCTTTTTGGGTGAAAGTTTTGCAAGTTCTTTCTCAACTTCTGGTGCAAAAACATGTTCAGTTTCCAAAAACTTATCAAGTTCTTTAACAGAAAAATCTTGAAAAGAAAATGGTAAAACTGTTGATTGAACTTCAGATTTGGAAACAGTTTTGTTTGTCATCTTTTCAATTAATGCTTTTGCTTTAGCCTTAAGATCTTTAGGAATCTCAATCTTGTGCTCTAAATTCACTCTATTTTGGTCAACTGGGGTGATCACAGGAGTATCAAAAGAAAGTATCTTTTTTACAGAAGAAATATTCTTGGCTTTCAAAGCTTGAACTTTTTCTTCCATCTGGAGAAATGATGAGAACATTGAAGAAGACATATCATGAATCTCTTGAGGAGAGATTCTTTCACCCTGCACAGCTTTGTTAGAAATCTCACACTCTTTGGACAGAGTGGAGTAATCAACATAAGTTAGATCATGCAACCTTTAGGTAAGGGTGGTCTCACTTACCTTTGGAGAATGATCTTGAGTTTTCAGATGTTCAATGACTTTTTGCTGAGACTCAATCTTTTGTTTTAAACCTTCAATTTCTTTTTCCAATATGGTAGTTGGAATATAAACTCTCTGTGAAACTGGTTTTAAACAAACTTTTTGAGAATCTTTTTCAGGAATTGAAATGATGTCTATTTCTTCTAACTCATAGATGGATCTTTTATAAGTTTTCTTGTATGTGTCATTAATAGCAACATAATCAATCTTAATTGGTTTTGGTCTTTCAACATCATCTGACTCAAAGTCATCCTCAGATGGCCTGATGAATTCTTGAATCATGTCAAGTCTAAGACATTTTTCATCATAAAGTGGACCAAGGTCTTCCTTTTGGATTTTTTCCAAATGTGCTGAGTTCTCATAACCCAACCCAATAAGAAGTTCTGATCTATCAATCTTTGACTTATCATACTTCTACTTCTGTTTTAGAGGTTAAACGGAAAAGTTTGACTTGTTGAATCATGCGAGGTTCGATGCATATATGTTCTTCAATAACCCTGGTTATATCTTTCGATTCGTAAAGTGTTTTTAACATGTATTTGTACTTTTAAACTCCATACTGGTCCAAAAAAACAATACTAAACGATTAGTTTTTGTTGTGTGATAGGTGGTTCCTCCTGTACCAATATTATCCCCATAATAAACAGAAAACCCGAAATTCCAGACATTGTCTTGAGACCAGTATTCCAGACTAGGGGCTCAGGATGTTTGGCCTCTCCAAATATCACATTTTTTTAAATATAAATTTTCATTTCAAGGTTTAAATCAACGTTGATTTTCCTAATAAAATTTTCTAATCAAGCAACTAGCTCCTTTTAATTTCAAATCTTGTCTTGAAACAAAATTAAAAGTAAACAAAATCTACAATTACCATAAAACTGATCCATTGATTGCGAAACTTGTATATGTTTGATAACCTTATATGGAATCCTACACTTATATATAACACTAGTACCGACTAGCCAGATCCAAACTTGAGACTATGAAGTTCAACCACAGTTTCACAACAATAGTGAACATGTACTCCAATAATGCCCCAATACATAATGTTTTGCATCCAACTCTACCAATGCCCCCAAACTATTAGAGCGATTGGTAAACCAGCACATCACGAAAGAAACGTAGTAATATATGTGTGTTATTTTGGCTGAGACATGGGTGCTGGTAGGTTGCAAGATTAGAAGAGACCAATAAATTTCACAAGCATGGATATGTGTGTTGAATTCTTATGCGGGGTCATGCTAACCTTCTCTGTATTGTTTCAATTTTATCACTGAAGGGAATTGATAAGCATGGATAGGATTGACCCAGGTTAGAAAGATACTATCTATACACATTTAGTAAATAAATGATAACGTGACACCATATATAGAAAATGAAACTAATAACGGAGAATACCACTCATTTATCAAAACCTATTATTGAGCATCTAGGAGAGCAGGATCTTAGAAGCAGGGCAACGTGAAAGAAAATGTAGATACATGATCAAACTATCTGTTGAAACGCAGAAAGTCGATGAGACACATCCTCGATGATCTATTCATCAATAACATCAATATACAGCCTAAGAAACAGAGGTAAAAACCAGCATCATATCCAACCTTTTCTAAATCATAAGTAAAAAGCCCTTGCTATTGGGATGAAGTCCAGGATTCATATGGGTGATTTTAGTATTATTTTTGGTAGTTTAGTACGAGTAATAAAAAAGATGAAATTTCAACTAGGAAAGCCATTTAAAGCCCGATCTTTGCAAGAAGGAATTCAAAAAACAGATCTCTCTATACTACTAAAAAATAAATTAACAAAGAAAGAAAAAGTTACAACACAAAAATTCTAATGAAAATCATATACTACATTAACTGATGATCGATTCAATTCAGTGGAAACTCGATCAAAACTACGACTCCTCGAAAATATCGAATCCTTATCATTGATAATCAGCTTGTTTCTTAGAAGAATATTATCATCCCTAAAAGAAGAAGCTCTGTCTTCATCGATTTTCGACATCCCAACGCTAGAACTCCTAAGCACACCTTTCATTAACGCATAAGATTGTAACTGGTTATTTCGATACATTTCTCTATCCGCGATATTATCTCTAGCAGGGGAATTACTAGCGCTTGAACCTCTAGAAATAGATCTAACAAGTGGACTCTCTGGTGGCTCATCATAATAAGACACCCTGCTGATGCTGAAGCTCCTAGGAAGTTGTTGAGAATTTGGAGTTGTTTTCACGATCTTTATAGGCCTATTGCTCGAATTCGCGAATTTCGTAAAGCTTTTAGAATATAGATCAAGAAATTTTGAGATTGCTTTAATGGGTGCTTTGATGATCCTAACCATGATCATTGGTTTCTTTTGGCGTGATCCTTGGCTCATCATAATCTATCTAGCAAGTTTATATATGTAGATATTGAATTGATGATTTATATTTCTTTTGCTAGATGAATATGGTTCTTGTGATTTATATATAAATTTTCAAATATTCAAGTGTGTTCATGAATGGATTAGAATTTCGAGGAATGAACGAATGATCTAATATAGCCAAAAGAGTATTCTAAAGTTGTTTATTTTTCTATGTGTAAAGCCATAGATTGGATTTAATAATTCCCCTTCTTGGGTCCTCGTGTTGCAATAGAATAATTTTGTACTTATCAATTTTATATACTGCCATTCATGTGAGTCTGAATTTGTGTCGTATTGTCGAAATTATATGTTTAGTTCACTGAACTGCTAATAAATTTAACTAATACAAATTACTCCATTTGATTTTAACCATATAGTAATTTGATTTTCTCGGACCTAGATCGTTAAGCTAGTTGGCAGGGTCTAAAAGGTCATGTACGGTAACGTTATGACGACAGGATTCGTTTTTAAATTAACATCTTGGATTTGCATATAACTAGTGCTAAGACCCGCACGATGCGCTTGCAGCTGTAAGCAATTTTTTAAACTTAGTTTTAAGCACTTATACACATAAGCAATTAGAAACATAATTGTGTAAGCCAATAACATCATAGATAGGAAGATAAATTACGTCTTGAACTTGAACGAAATGTTGGATTTGCATATAATAGGCGGAACTTGAACGAAATCTTTCTAGGGGCCAATTTGATTCATACATTAATCTCACGTGTATTAAAATTTTGGACAAGCATTAAAAATATTTTTAATCGTCATGTTTAATTATATAATTTTGAGCTCGACTCTTTTTTTCGAACATTTAGTCGGTATGCGACATTAGAGAAACCTCACCGTATAATGATGAATCCTTGCACGTACTCTAGACAACAAGATGTTGACCATGGGCCGTTACAAGTATTCGGAGGAAAAAACCCCAAAACTTGTCATCCTTAAGAATCGAACTCAAGACCTTGGGTAAAACCTGAGTTGCCTCTGGGAGTTGAGCTCGACTTAATTAACATAATATGTCTAAGAACTTTTATTACTGGTAAAGGTAAATACAAATAAACAAGGTTTTCTAGATGATTGTATATTTCACAGTTTTTATAATATAGTCCAAGCATATATATTTGTAGATGGTAATTCAGGTTCAAGTCTTGGATTTCTCATCTCAAGGTATAATCTATTAGGAGGGGTTGGATATCCAGCGATTTGTTGGTTAAAATTGCCTCCAACACGTTTAAATCGAAACTAACTTTACAAAAAAAATTAAATAAATAAATAAATCCTAAACAAGTAAATATATATTTATTAGACAAAATTACATTTTTGGTCCCTCAAGTTGGCAGGATTTTCAGTTATTGTCTTTAAGTGAATTAATTACAAAAAAAAAATCCTGAAGTTACGTTGGTCAAATTTTTTACTTTTCACTCCGTGACTAACAACCGTCTATTAGATCCGTTAAGTGAGAGGCAGATTCGTCATTTTACCATGATCCTTTTTTCTTTTCTCCGACAATCAAACATAAACCTAAATTCGTCAGTTTTTGCAGAAAACAAATGTTAACTGAAATTACGGCGGCCGAAATTTGAAAATCACATCGCAAAAATTAAAATCTAGTTTTATCTCTTGTTTCTTCAAATCAGATATTAGTGCATGATTCTCGGTGACATGAGCATTCTAGATATGTGTTGTATATTTGTGTATATTTTAAGTCATGTAATTATCTTGTAATTATCGTTTGTCTTAATATTACCTTCGCATATTTTGTGTAAGCCAATTGGGCTCCAACTTATGTTTATATGATTGTTTATTATTTGTACTTTGCAGGTTTTAGACATTACATGTAAAGAGTCATTAAGTTAATATTGTTTCTGCGTATTTACAGCAGTTGAGATATTAACTTAATGTACTTCCAGAGGGAAGTTAAGACATTTGTGTTGCTGCGTATTTACAGCAGTTTGAACATTAGTCTTATATACACACTTCCAATAGGTAATATTGTCGACATTGTTTCTGCGTATTCACAGCAGTTGACATGTGTCAAAGGCTAATGCTAGTTCTGCGTAACTTTACAGCAGTTAAAGCATTAGTTGAGTTAATGTCGGTTCTGCGTCTTGACAGCAGTAAAGACATTAACTCAGAGTACAATGTCGGTTCTGCGTCTTGACAGCAGTAAAGACATTTACTCACCATATCCTAAGTGTTATTTGAGTGTTTTTAGGAACAGGCAAAAAGTCTTGCTTGGTCAAAGTAAGAAGACTCAAATATTCATTTGAGAGTTTCTAAGTAACAAGCAAAAATATGCTTGTTCTCAAGAACTCTCAAATGGTTTGAGAGTTTCTGTGGAAACAAGCAAAAGTATGTTATACCCACAGAAACACGCAAACAGGCTAAAACCCTAATGGGCTTGGGCTCAGATCACGCATGGGCCTGCGTGTTTAAGAACACGCAAAGTGCCATTTGCGTGTTCCTAAGTCTTTGCCTATAAATAGAGGGTATGTGTATGCGTGTTCTAACAAGAGTGTAGAGAGAGAAATGAGCAAATCTTAGAGAGAGAAAATTAAGAACACGCACGGTTGATCTCGTGGGTAATACTCATCTCGTGCACGAACCGCAAACCCACACCCGGCCCCCAAACGGCTCGTAGAGTGATATATATATCATCTAAAGGTAGATATATAAACCGTGGGTTATCTCGAGGAATTTCCGCACCTCGACATATCCTTAAGTCGATCTCTGGTTTGATAGTAGTGCAAGATCAGAGGGACTTACAACTGGTATCAGAGCCACGGGTTTTTATAACCTTGGTTAGAGATTGATAACGGTTTTGTCGTATCCCTTTATTTACGTGAGTTAGGTGAAAATTAATCTTTGGGCACAATTTTTGAAAGAAAGGTTCAAACTTGTTGTCAAATATTGATTAATCTCTATCCTAGTAACATTTTCTCATAATCTCGTGTTTCCTTGAGCAATATCGGGCTCGGGATCTAAGAAATTGTGGGAAAGTGGTGTTTGCGTGTTCTTGATAAGTGTACTATGCGTGTTCTTGAACACTAGTACCTTCGTGCGCGTTTTGTTATTACCAAGGTTTTTGTGTGTTCTTGTGTTTTGCTTGTTCTTGAAATTTTGAGAGTTCTTGAGATTTTGTGTGTTTCTTGAACTTTGTGTGTTTCTTGAACGGTGCGCGTTTCTCCTAGTTTGTGTGTTCTCAGATTTTGCGCGTTCCTGGACCATTTGCGTGTTCCTGGTGTTTGCGTGTTCCTACATTCTTGCGTGTTTCATTTGCGTGTTCCTAGTTTGCGTGTTCTTGTTTTGTGTGTTTATAAGTTGAACCACATACACAATGGCTGCAAATTATCTTAACCAATTAATACTAATGGACCATGAAACTGGTAAGGGTAATTCACCACCCAAGCTAATGATCATAGACCAATACTTTTCTTGGAATGGTCGATTTGAATCCTTTATGCAATTCACTGATATTAGGATGTGGACTTGTATGACTGAAGGATATAAAGCCCCAATATATGAGGACAGTGGTGTTACCAAAGTATATGCTTATCAAAATATGACTGAATCCGATAAGAAACTATATGAGGCTGAGAAAAAGGCACTTTCATGTTTAAAAATGTCATTGCCACAAGATATATTACATTTATTTAACGGATTTAATACTTCTAAAGAACTTTGGTTAGCACTAAAAAAATCATTGTGAAGGGGATGAAACACTTAAAAAAGAATAGAAAAGACCTTCTAAAGCATCAGTATAATGTATTTAATAGGTTAAGAAGTGAAAACTTAGATCAACTAATCACACGATATTATCATCTGCTAGCTGAGTTGCAAACATTTGAGGTTACGTATTCTGAGGAAGAGAAGGTTGAGAAATTTTTGAGCTCTTCGCCAGGAAAGTGGAATCACTATATTACCACTTTGCAAGAGAAAACAGATTTCGGCGGCATGTCTTTAACTCAAATAGTTGCTGAGTTCAGGGGACAAGAAATGAAACAAAAGAGGAGGGAAGCAGGATATAATAATGCTCAGATTCCCGAACTTTATTACGGTAGGCCTTCGATTAATGTAAGTACAAGTTCTCCTGATGAAAGCACCAAGGCTTTCATGAGTGAAGATGTCGACTTACAAAAGATCTCTGTTGATTCTGAGGGGAACATATGCCTTGTTTCAAGTCAGAACGATAGTTTAGGCAATCGTGGATATTCTACTTCCAGTGCTCGTTCCACCATGCCTATAAGTGTCAAAAATGAGGAAAGTCACTTATCAGTTCTTGCGTCATTTGTGACATCATATGAACAGTTTATCCAAGGAAAGGTTCAAGACCCTAGTCTTATAGATGAAGACTATGAGCAAATTGATCCTTTGGACTTAGAAGAGATGGATCTGCAATGGCAAATGGCTATGCTCACTCTTCGGGCTAAACGGTTCTTATCAAGGACAGGGCGTAATTGTTACAAGCTTGGCTTTGATAAGTCAAAGATAAAGTGTTACAACTGTGAAGGCTTTGGACACTTTGCTAGGGAATGCCAGAGACCGAAGAAGGATGAGAAGTCAATTGTGACTCGTCAAAACTTGAATTAAGGTGGATCAGTAACTCCTCCCGGTGCTCCACAACGAAGATTTTTTCAAGGATCAGGTTCGAATGCTATTAACTCATCTCAACAACACAGATACCAAGGTTCAAAGGTTGAAAGTCCAAACTCTAGTAACCAAAGTGGGTCAAGAGCTTTGGTGGTTCAACAACAGGAGGGATCATATGACTGGGGCTCAATTGTGGAAGAAGCCGATAATGCCTATCTTGCTGAGATTAGTTCTGATGTATCGTCATATTCTGAATCAGATATTCAAGAAAGTGATGATACTCAAGCGTCTGAGATTCTTGAAAAATCATTAGTTGTGAGCAATCCAAACAAAGTCGAAGTTCAAAAGACATTATCGGGTCTGATGAATCTCATGACAGACCTAACTATTTCAAAGAGTCAAATGTCAGTAAAAGAAACTAATAACATATGGATCATTGATACAGGAAGTTCCATTCATGTGACTGGAGATAGTGGTATTCTGTCAGACTTTGTTAAGATTTCTGATGTTCAAGTGAACTTTTCTGGATCTGCAAAAGATAATGCCACAGGTCATGGAAAAGTGAACGTCACAAATCTTTGTCTTGACAAAGTGTTCCATGTTGAACATCTTAGTCAAAACACTGTGAGTGTAGATAACACGATTTCAGCCCTGGATTCACAGATTCAATAGTGGATTTGGATGTGTGTGTGTTCTTTGTGTTTTAGTGTGTATTTTTAAGAGAGAGAGAGATTGGTATTAAGTATGTGTAATTGTTACAGGAATAAAGGAAATGGGTGAAAAGCTTATGATTTCTAAGGTGTGAAGGAGTATTTATATTATAACTATACATTTATGCTAATTATCACATCTAGTCCCTCATCCTTAGAAATCATTTAACTATGACTTAACAACAAGTAAGTCCACTAACTTAAATTACAATTTATCACTATTTTTGGATTTCTAACATTCTCCCCCTTAGTGATATATTGTAATGAATGAAGTACGTGTTATCTTTGTCTTGTAGGAATGAATTTGATGAGCCCGGTGGTGAAGACAATTGGTATGTAGGCACAAGTCTTTGGCGAACTTGATTCAGTCTTGGTCTTGGACTTCTTGAAGTTAAATCATGAAGTGATTCTCAATGTTCCTTTTTGAACAGAGAATAAAATGTGTGTGTTGAATCTTTGAAGATTGTTGAATCATGAATCAGAGTTGTCTTTTGAGGTGCGGAAGGTATGAACTTGTCTTTGATTCTTCAATCTTCAATTCTTGAGTGAAATTCAACTTCTTGAAATGAAGTATCATGAACTTGTACTCTCCCCCTTGATATATGCATTGGAGCTTCTTGAACAAGTGTTATTGTATGACTTTGAAGATCTTCAATGTAGTATGTTGATGAAGACTCTTTTGAAGCATCACTTCTTTGACTTGAATCTTCTAACCAATCTTACAACTTTTTGTAGCTTTGATCTTTATCACATTGACTTGAACACTTTGGAGACTAAACATCTGACTGAAGTTTGGATAAGTCTCTTATTAAGTAATCATGCTCCCCCTCAATTCATGATAATCAACCTTGTTGGAGCATCTTTGAACATTTGTTCCATCTTGAGAGAATATCCTTTCATCTTCGGTTTCATTCTTATCTTTGTATTCATCTCACTTCTTCTTTTTCAAGTCAAGATCTCAATCAACTAAAATCTAGTGAACATTTGAGCTCATTTGACTGAAATGTTTTGAAAATCTTTGACACATTAACCTGAACGATCCATAGCTCGGTTTTGTGTAATTTTCATCCAATTTTTGAAATTTTATACACAAACAAACAAACACCTTTTCACATACTAACTCCATAATTGCACAAACCAAGCACAAACTCTTCTTATTTCTTTCCTAATCAATCATAATCTTTTTCTCCCCCTCATAATGACAAAGTTGGAAACCAATGTCATTATGCAAACATTGATTGATAAAATGCTAAAAGAAATATCACAATCCAAAACTAGATTTACATGGAGAAATATCAACCATCAACGCATCAACCCAAACAATTAGCCCATCCCAAAGAATCCTAAGGGTAACTAAAATGTAAGGTTGAAGTTGTTGATACAAACGTTATAGTATAGTGTTGGTGGTTTTTGTACTTGTGAGATGAGAAATGAAACCGGATAAGAATGATCCGTTAACATGTTCAAAAATCAAAAGGATTAATGAAATGACCGATAGAAATGTATAACAATTTTCGGATTTCCTATGTATCATTGAGACATGCACAAAGCAATGTTCTAACATAGTTCGGTCTGCGGCTTTTCAACCACTAGATTGCTCCAAAGAATATAAATCATGGTTAGTACAGCCGAAGCGTTCGATAACCACAATCTATTATCCTTAAAGACTTTTAGGTAAAATCCGAGGTCACTGTTAGACTTATCGTTCACTCAATAATCACATAAATATAATTATGAGACCTACGTTCAACGTTGGAAAAGATGTTAGCATTGGTAGGATTTCCATTTGATCATCGTGGAATATCAAAAGATATCACTACAAATGTTCCGGCTATATCACAAAGATAAGCAATAATATCACAAAGAGATGACTCGAATGTGTCTTAAAGAATTGAATAATGATCAAATTAATGATGAATCAAGATAGCTCTAGACACAACGTGATCAAATGAAGTCGGGGATTGGAGCAGAATGTCACCTTTATTCAATATCAACATCTTCCAAATGAAGAGTCAATAGAAATGTCAAAATCTCCGTGAGAAATGAAACAAGTATTTGTTAAGAAACACTTGAGTGGTTAGGTAAAGATGTGCATCGCTTCACTGGGTCCATGAAGTCTTTATCAGGATATCAACAAATAACATCCGATATAAATGTGTTTAACCCTGTGATTTGAGAATTTAGGGAAGGGTATCAATTTTTTTAACCCTTTTCTCACAATATATCACCTTAACCTCTGACTTTTCAACTTTAGTCCCTCAAACCTATTTGCACAAAACCATCATCACTCAAAATACCCTTACAATCTAATAAAAGAATTGAATACTCAGGGGTTAGAACTCATCGGTGATGATGAAGTTCATGGAGTGAACGAATTGCTCATGTGCAAACTAATCACCGAACTTCAATTGATGAAAAGTCATTTTGAAAAAAAAATATCAAACGTGCGTATGAAAAGATTTAAAACACATTTGAAGTTTTGAAATCACAAACTCCCCCTTAATCTATGCAAGAATAGATCAAAATGTTTTTCATAGAAAGGTAGAGCAAAAATTAGTTTTTGTGAAATCAAAAAGAGCAAAATCTTAGTTGTGATATATACAGAAAAATTTGAAAGTCTAATATGAACAAGATTTTTCAATTGAGAAACACAAAGTTTTGCTTTATCAACAATGTTAATAATAAGAATACTAGGGAGTACACAAATGCGTTCGATCCTTCGCATCTTACATCAACAAGTTGGATGCAATAAAACATTTAAGCAAACTTGTTTTGTAAGCAATTAACTGCTATGACACATACATTTTGATATAAGATCACTTGTAAGTACACAAAGGCGTTCGATTCCTTGTTTTCTTATATTAATCTATATGTATAACAACAGAATCTTAAAAAATAAATAATTCATGAAGATCTAAAAATTGATAACTTTAAATAAAGTATTTGAAGAGCGGGTTACATACAGAGTATATGTAAGCCTCTTTGAAATAAATAACACTATGAAGCACGGGTTATACACAAAGTATGTATAAACCACTATGGAATAAATAAAACAATGAAGTACGGGTTACATACATAGTATATGTAAACCATGATGGAAAAAAAATCTTTTTTTTTTATTTTCAAGATTTTCTATTTTTGTATTTGCTTTTATCTTTTCAAATTTTGTATTTTGTTTTTCTAGAATGTATCAAGAACAAAATAATTTAAGGTTCAAGATTTAACATGCCAAGCTTAGAGATAATATAGTTAAACCTCTTTTCGTCCAATGGTTTTGTGAACAAATCTGCAAGTTGATAGTCAGTTCCCACAAAGTAGAGCTCGATGTCACCTTTCTCAATATGATCTTTGATAAAATGATATCTCACATAAATATGCTTTGATCGAGAGTGGTTTACTGAGTTGACAGCAATAGCAATGGCACTCTGATAATCACAATAGATAGGGATATGATCAAATTTCAGACCATAACCAGTTAGTTGCGTCTTCATCCATAACACTTGAGCACAACAACTAGCCGCAGCCACATATTCAGCTTCAGCCGTTGATAGTGACACACAATTCTGTTTCTTAGAAGACCAACTTACAATTTTATCACCTAAAAATTGTAAAGTACCAGAAGTGCTCTTGCGATCAAGCTTACAACTTGCATGATCTGCATCTGAATAAGCAGTTAGATTGAATCCAGTATCCCTTGGATACCAGAGACCTAACTTGGGTGTACCCTTCAGATAACGAAATATTCATCTCACAGCTTGAAAATGTAAATCAGTTGGAGCAGCTTGATACCTAGCACACATACATGTTGCAAACATTATATCTGGGCGAGATGCTGTAAGATACAATATTGAACCAATCATACTTCTATATCTCTTTTGGTCAAATGGTTTCCCATTTTTATCAGCATTTATGTTTGTTCGAGCAGCCATTGGGGTAGAAATTGAAGAACATGAAGTCAAATCAAACTTTTTCAACATGTCATTTATGTATTTACCTTGTGATATAAAAATACCATTTGGTAATTGTTTGATTTAAAGACCTAAAAAAGTAGTTCATTTCCCCAATCATACTCATTTCAAAATGATTTACCATAAGAGATGAAAAGTTTCGACAAAATGTTTGACTGGTTGACCCAAAGATAATGTCATCAACATATATTTTGACAAGAAGAACATGCTTACCTTGTTTGCGAATGAACAGGGTAGGGTCAATTGTGCCTTTGGTAAAGCCACCTCTTAATAAGAAAGTAGATAAGGAATCATACCATGCACTGGGTGCTTGCTTAAGACCGTAGAGAGCCTTGTCTAACTTGTAGACATGGTTTGGCCTTTTAGGATCAACAAAACCTTCTGGTTGTTCAACGTACACTTCTTCTTTGAGGTCACCATTCAAGAAAGCTGTCTTCACATCCATTTGAACGGGGTAGGAAACTTTGGTTCAGTCTTAATGATCTTTGTGATGGTCTTTGGTTAAGTCTTGACGAGTTTGGAATTAACTCGTTTCTTTGAATAATATGAAGTTGGAGCTTTGGAAATTGGATTTTGAGGTTTGGATTTCTCTTTTGTTTCAACTTTGATTTTGGTAGATTCAATCTTTTTCTCTGTTTCCGAATCAAAAACATGTTCTCCCTCCATGAATTTATCAAAATCATCTTTAGTGAAATCATTTGGAAAATTAAATTGCACTGGAGAGTGAATTGTTTTAGATTTTTTTAAAAGTTTTGAACAATTATATATCTTGGTGTCCAACTTCACATCACGGGTAGTCTCGGAAATTAGGTCAACTTGAACTGACACATCTTTGGTTTCACTAGAAAATTGAGTAGAAGTATCAACACCTATACTAGCACTAAGCTTAGGGTAAACAACTAACTCTTTAAGTGTATTGCATGTGAAAAACCTATAGAAGTACCATATTAAAACTAAACTATGCGCAAGTTCGTCATAAGATAAATCAGATTGCACATAATCATCAGCTATAGAGGTAGCTGTATCTTGATAAATATATTCAAGAGAATCAGTCAAGGTCTGAGTGGAGGAATTTGTAGATGAAACACAAGTAGTTTGGGTTGAATGGTCTACTAAATCAATTAGATCAGTTTGAGTTGAAGCATTTGTAATAATCAAAACTCGTTCGTGTTCGGGTGCGGAAGTAAGGTGAGTAACAATGGTGGATGTGTGTGTGTTAGTGTGTGTATTGAGAGAGACAGAGGTGTGTGTGGGGAAAGCTTGGAAATATATTTTGCAATATGTGACTAAAAGTTCCAAAAGGTTAAGGCTTGAGGGGTATTTATACTCTAAGTAAATACATAAGCTCCCCCTTAACCATATATTATATTTACATAATAACAAAGATAAGGAAATACAACTAAGCACTATTTTGAATTTCTAACATTCTCCCCCTTAGTGCTTGGTTGTCTTCAATCAGTTCCTCCTGTTCCTCCTCTTTCTTTTCTCAGCTCGTCTTTTCTTGTTCTTTCTTTTCTTGTAATCTTGAGCTGCTTTTGATGTAGATGGCTTATCTTTCATAGAATTCCAAAAAGCTCTTTTCTTGTAACTATTCCAAGAGTCATTCCAATACCTCTTAGGAATGAAATGCCAGTTAGCACCTTCTGGACGTTCATCGGGCAATCTGATATTATCTTGAAAGTTAACTGGAGGAATATTATGAGGACCTCGTTCATGACTTGGATTCCAAAGAACCCATGAACCTGTCTCAGTATGAATGATTCCTTCTCTTGGTCTAATAGTTCTGACAGCAATAAGATCTCTAACCCTTTGATGAACATCAATTGTTTCTTGAATCCTTCTTATGTGTCTTTCTCTTTGAATCTGGATGTGTTCATTTTCACTGGGATCAAGATTATCATGAATTGCTCTGAGGAAGAATAAACAATATTTCAGAGTGCCATCTGAATACTTGGGAAAATTAGATGCACGGATAAAGATTTTTCCTCTGAAGCTGTTAATGAAAACAAATCCATCCAATTCTTCTATTGGATCTCCAATCTGATAAGAATCCAACTCATAACCTCCTGCTCTCTGAATTGGTCTCGTGAGATTAATTCTTCTTGTTCTCCATTCTAGACCAATCTGGAAATCATTGAACTCATAGTATCTGATTAAAGCCTGAATGTGACTCTTCAGAGCTTCATAAACAAGGAGTTGATCTGGAGTCTTTGTGATCAAATGAGCATACTGGTTGTAGAGAAAGAGGATGTCAGAGATTGGTAAGTATTGGAAAGATTCTTCATGAATAGCATAAATGTGACCATCAGCTCTTTGAACTCTAAATCGGACAAGTCTTTGATTCTGATACTTGATAGGAGCAATTAATGTCAACACTCTTGTGATTGGATTCTGGAACTGATTATACCACTCTTCACTTCTTATTGTGCTTTCAACATTCATCATTTCTAAGTATGCATCCCTTTGATTTTGATGTTTGAAAAGAAAGAATGCTCTCAACCTATTCAAGGTCATGTTGAGTCTTTCCTCAGATGAGCAGTAAATCGGGAAGGCTCTTTCTTCAATGTATCTTGCCCTGCATACTAATTCTTCAGGTCTGACATTCAGATCTAGCATTTGAGCACAATTCTCATAAAAATATACTTCATTGATCTGCCAGATTTTGTCTCGAGTGATTCTTGGATGTCTAATGCCCATGCTAAGCTCTCTTGGAGTGTCAAGATTATTTGTATCTCTTAGATCATAGATAATCTCTTCAAAGATATCTTTCTCAAATTGTTCTTGAGACATAACAGGTCTTGGTTGAATATCATTAGAATCATCCGAATCAGAATCACTGTCATCATCAGTCCTCTTCCCTGGTTGAAACGGATCAAGATCACTAGATTGATCAGAACTTGATGTAGTTGAGTAGTAGTGAGAGATATATTTAACAAGTGGAGGCAGATCATCTGAATCAGAATTATGAACTTGATGAGCTTGAGATGATGAAGGAATATCCACACTTTGACTTTGATCTTGATTTCCTTCTGTTACTTCTCGAACACTTGCTTCTTGTGTTGTATTATGACCTTCTCCACTATCTTGAGCATTATTCTCCCCCTCGGGTTGATCATCCCGACTCCTTAAGATAGTGGCCGGTCGACATTGTTGTTCAAGCTGAGTTAATCTCTTTTAAATTGCTTCAGTTTCAGCCTTATGAGCAGTATCAGTATCCAGGAAATGTTGATAAAAAAGAATTGATTGACAGATGGCTTGCTTTGGTGGATTCAGATTTGGCTCTTCAGATCTTAATCTACGAAGTACTGCCATTATGAGAGTATCAGTGGATATACCACTTTCATGAAGCCTATTAGCAGTATAATCATTCAAATAAGTATCACTAAGATCAGATTCCGATGAAGATGAAGAACTTGAAGAAGAATCAGGAGAATTAGGATCAGGAAACGATTGTTGAGTTGATAAAGTTGGAATTTCTGGGGGTGTTGGTAATGAAATTGGAGATGATTGAGTAATCGGTGGTGTTGATATGTTTGGTTGAGATGACAAAGGAATAATAGTTGGAACAGTTGAAATATGAGTAGTAGGTGTTGAGATTGGAGTAACAACAGATGAGCCAATTCTAAGTGCACCACCAGTAAGCAATCTGCGTGGTGAAGAACTGGTTTGAGTCATTGGAAGTTTTCCTGTAATAGAATATCGGGAAGCACGTAAAACGCTTTCTTGTTCTTGTTCAATCCCTTCAACCAGATGAGTCACAAGAGTACGAACAATTGGAGATAATGTTACAACAGCTGGAGATTCAGAAATTGAAGTATCGGGAGTAATGGAAGCTGATACGTCAGTAGTTCCAAGTGGTTCTACTGAGTGACCTGACGACATCAAGACTGTCACAGGATTTCCTGTTGGTTCAAGATTTTGAGCAACAGTTGATGATTCGGCTTCACAACCAGAATCCTTAGGAAAGTGGACAAACATAACACCGGTGTCACTTAGATCAACCGTTAAACCCAAAGCACGAATAGCCGCAGCAACTGCTCGAGCTCGAGAGAGTTCAAACTGTCGCTGAGCCAATTCAGCTACACGGGTGCCTTCGTTCAAAGCTGGCATAATGTTGGCAATGGAAGGACTTCCAAACAATCCTTGAGAGGGCACTAAAGCCGAGGTCTCTATGTTTGTTCCGGCAGCATCACCTAGATGTGCAGATGGTATAACAATCGGTGTAAGTGTCCTAGGAGTACTAGACAAACGTGCAGAATCGAAAGTCAAGAGAGGGGCAGATGTCTCTTTATCTTCAACATCCACAGACTCTGAAGGAGACTGGGCTGGAGTACGTGGATTTTGCCCATGCAGAAATGAGACGTCAGTCTGTAGAGAGACTTCCGAATGGCTAGTGGAGGTTTGACCGTGCAAGAGTTGGGAGCTCTTGCCTTCTATCCTAGGTCGAACCCGGCGAGTATATGTTGTTTGAACTAATGGAAGGCCAACGTTTTCTTTATGCCTTATACCTAGCCCGGACCTCTCATCCTCTCTAACATTTTCAACTCCACCCTCATTTCCACCTTGTTCCTCTGGGATGTCCATTACATCATCAACAAATTGATTGGCTTCATTATCAGATGAATCAATATCAGAATCAACCACATCTTCTTGTTCAGCTCGGGAGAAACGATCATACTCAAAGCGAGATCTTTTGAATGTTTTCTTTTTGATATTAACAGGAATGGACTTCCTGCGGCCTTGAAAGTATGTCGGTGGAGGTGATAGGAAAACAGGTGTAGAAATTGTTGATTAAGGAATTTGAGTTGGAATTTGTTGTGATTGAGGCATTGTTGGGGTTTCTGGTGTTAGAATTTCTAGAAGTGGAGATGTTTGTATTGGTGAAGAGTGTCTTTGTGGTGAAGGTGTTCTTGGTGATGGTGATCTTCTGATATTTGAGGTTTTAGGAGGTGGTGATCGAATTGGTCTCGGAGTCCCAGACTCAGAGATTGAATCCTCAGAAGATGTTGGAGAAGAAGGTTCAACTGGTGTTTTTCTTTTCAACTTCTTTTTCTTTGAACTTCCCTTCTTCTTTTGTTGATGTACTTTCTTACTCAACTTTATCACAAACATTTCACCTCTTTGTTTCTTACTCTTTGGCCTACCTGAACTGGATTCACCCTCACTCTCTTTTCTTTTCCTCTTAGACCCCTCACTTGGCGACCTATGTACAACTTGGGTAGCAACCGGGAGGCTTTCCGGTCCCATTGTTGTCCTGATCCAGTCCAGATATGCCTTCTTGGCATCATCAGCATCAGAAACCATATCAAGTAAAAATGATGGAATCAAATAAGAATAGTTAGGGATACTAGAGTCTCTAACAAACTTGAATGGATGAGTAACAACTTTTCCTGTCTCAAGAAGTCTTGGAATGTGCTTCTTGTTCCTGATTATACTTCGGAGAATTGCTGAGAGAAATCTTATGAAAGGAATATACTTCTTGGGAGCAGATATTTTTCCATTTACTGCTACTATCAGCTGATCCCAAAGAAGTTGAGCAATATCGTAGTGATGATTGAAAACAAACCCATAGAATATGTACAGCATTGTTTGGGTCAAGTTATCCATCCCTCTTGTATATGGATGTAAACAGTTGCTGAGAACAGAAAACACATAGTACCAAATTCTTGGTAACTTCTTCAGCTTAAAATCAGTTGTTTTTGTCAGAGGACCATCATAACCAAGTGATATCAAGGCAGCAAACATCACATCATTTGATTCAAATTCATCATAATCATCTTTCCCATTTGAGTTTGCTTCTGGTAGCCTTAAATATCTTCTGAAATCATCTAAATTGAACTCGAAGTCATATGTATTATCTCCAGACTGAAGTTCAAATTGAAGATAGCGTTGTCTATGAAGTTCTGGAGATTTGACTTTTGATTTAGTCCTTGATGAAGATGGATCATGTGGTTGCACAAAGATAATGGATCTCTACATGTCAAATAAATATGATTCAGCCAGATCAACATCTACTTTTAGAGCATGAGTAATAGGATGATTGTGGAAGATTGCTGAAATTATTGGAAAGCCGGGGGCATTGAAAGGATCATTCAGATATCGATTATTTCTCATATTGATAGAATTTCCGGCTGTAAGAATTTCTTCTATTGATTCATTAATGGCAATCTCTTCATCATGTCTAACCTCCTCTTGATGATCCATTATTTTTATAATTTTCTGTTTTAAGACATAAAAACTTTTAACACACACAGAAAAATAATATTTGAATAGCAAATAACAAGGTTCACACAGACAATTTATATAAGATACAAGGAGGTTCACAAAGGCGATCAACTCAGTGTATCCTTTATAAATCATTTGTTATGAGAAAATAAACACAGAATAGTTAAATACATATTTTCCATATATAAGTTTATAAAGAAGTTCACAAAGGCGATCAATTCTTTACGCTCTTATATACTTTGATATGTATATAACTTTGAAAATAATATATAATCATATAAGTATGATATATTTGAAAATAATAAGGAAGTACACAAAGGCGTTCGATTCCTCATATTCCAGAATATATGACAATTATATGATCATACAAAACAATTTGTCACACCACACAAAAATAAAAGTAAAAATAAAATGTTGAAAGGAAACAAATGAAACGATCTAAATTTAAAAATGAAACGATCTAAATTTATAAACGATCTAAATAAAAGTGTAAAATTTTGAACGATCTAAATTTAGATCGTTCTGAGTAAATCTTAGTAAAAAAAATGAAACGATCTAAATTTAGATCGTTTTGAAACATTTAAAGAAAGAATAATGAAGTATGGAAAACTGAAGTTAAAACGATCTGAAAGAGATCGTGTTAAACCTTTATTTGAGAAAAAATTTTAAGTATGGAAAAAGAAAGTAAAACGATCTAAAAGAGATCGTTTTAAGTTTCTCATGTGAGAGAGAGAGAAAAAAATTGTTAAGTATGGGAAAGGAAAGGTAAAACGATCTAAAAGAGATCGTTTTAGGTTTTGTTAAAAACTTTTGAAGTGAAGGAAAAATGAAACGATCTAAATTAGATCGTTTTGAAAAAAAATTTGACAAACACTTCACTTCTCTTTTCAAGATTTTCCAACACTTAAAAAAAATATAAAGTGAAATCAAATTCATGATTTCTCTTTACATTAAAAAGTATCAGATTTGAGCGAACCGAATTCATAAGAATTCAGTTACCCATCAGTCGATTTTCCAAACTTATTAACAAACCACACAGCGTACAGACCCAAGAACGATCCAAATTAGATCGTTTTGATCTCAGTCTCAAGGGTTTTATCAAAGAAATAACATGAAAAGAACATAAAAGGTGAATGGTAAACTTATTTTACTTCAAGTTGTTTAGAAATCAAAACGATCTAAATTTAGATCGTTTTAGAATCAAACAACTCTAAAATAGAATATTTTTGCCAAACACTTTTCAGTTAACCAAACATACATCAATATTCATATTCAGTGGATCAAACTGCAACTTGAGCATGGCATAACATTCATCCCTAGCCAAACTAACAATATCATTACGCAACATATCTGAACAGAAACGCATCAATCCATATAAACATACTCTGATCAACTTTATTTTCAAGAACAGGGGGGGGGGAAGGGTTTTTGAATTTTCAAAAACATCAAACAAAGCATTTAAACATGTAGTAATCATTTACACCTATCCTGAACATGCTTCTAATTCACACAATTAACACAGAAGTACTAACAGAATCGAGAAATTCAAGAAAAATAAAAACAATGAAATCTACATTCAAACCGAGATAGTACCTGTGGATGTGATTGAAAGTTGATGATGTTATAGAAAGAAATGATCACATAATGATTTGGAACATGACCCTTAACTTCTTTTGATGATCAACAACAAAAAGTTTTTATGAAGATTTTTAGTGAGAGAGTTAGTGATTTTACTGGTATACGTGAACAGATAAGAAAAGAAAAAAATGTTTTTCCCTCCTTAAGAAGAAAGAAAGAAAGAAAAAAATGGGTCGGGTCAGGCTGGGTCGGTTATGGACTTGATTGATATTGGGCTTGACTAGTTTTTGGGCTTTTTCATTTATCAGATTTCTAAAAACTAGAATAAACAAACAAAACAAAACAAACAAAAATATTTTTGTGAATTTTCAAATTTTCTATTTTTATATTTTGTTTTTCTAAAATAACAATGAGTTTCTAATCAAATAGTGCAAATACACAAACTCCCCTTTGCTTCATGAATTATCCTTTCTCTCCCCCTCAAACATTGCATGATATAAAACATATTGCACGTAAGCATAGCATCAATGTTTGACAGATAATGAATGAAATTATAGAGATAGAGGATTTTTACACAACATGTAGAGGTAAGTTAGTATATTGGTAATTAGCACTTATTTGAGATAGTTTCTTTGATTAGAAACTCATTCCAGGATCATGTGTTGAATATCTTCCAAAATGGAAATACGTAGCACAGACCTTTATTACCTACAAAAACAATTATATTGTTTTTGGTACCCACTTTTGAATGGGTCCTTTTGGGTTAGAAAAATTGATCATGTTATTGTTTGAAGGTTTGGTATTTTGTTTCTTTGGAGTTTTGACAGTGAACCATCCATACTGATCCCTATAATTAGTTATACCCTTAGATGTTTCATTTGTGAGGAAAACTTGATTAGTTTTTGACATCTTGGATATGGAACTATGTTTAGAGATAGTTTTAAGAGCAGAGGTTCTAGAAACAAATGAAACATGAACCTTAATGGTGTTCTTACCTTTGACAGCTGGTGCAAGCTGACTTTTGGGTGAGTAAAATGAAGTTGGAGCAATCTTAGATTTAGATTCCTTCTTTGGTTCAACTTTAGGCTTTTTGAAAGAAAGTTGTTTAACTTTTTTTTCGATATTTGATTGACTTTTTGATTGAGAACCGGTTTTGGTAGTCATCTTTTGAATCAATGCTTTTGTTTTAGCCTTAAAATTTTCAGGAATCTCAATTTAAAGTCACTTTACTTTTGTCATTAGGTGTGATCACAGGGGTTTCAAAAGAAAGTACCTTTTTGACAGAAGCAAGACGTTTAGTCTTCAAAGCTTGAATTTTTTCTTCAATCTTGGAAAATGATGATAACATTGTTGTAGACATTTCTTGAATTTCTTTAGTAGAGATGCTATCATCCTTTGGGGAATAATCTTAAGTTTTCAGATGTTCAATGACCGTTTGTTGAGACTCAACTTTTTGCTTTAGGTTTTCAATTTCTTTTTCCAATATGGTAGTTGGAATATAAGCTCTATGAGAAATTGATTTTGAAGACTCTTGTTGAGACTCATTTTGTTTCATTGAAATGTTGTCTATTTCTTCTAACTCATAAATTGATCTGTTATGAGTCTGCTTGTAAGTATCATTTAGAGCAACATAATCAATGTTTATTTGAGTTGGTTTTGGTCTTTCAACATCATCTGACTCAAAATCATCCTCAGATGGTCTGATGAATTCTTGAATCATGCCAAGGCGAATAAATTTTTTATCATACAAAGCACCAAGATCTTCTTTTTGAATTTTCTCTAAATGTGTTGGATTCTCACAACCTAAACCAAAAAGAAGTTCTGATTTATCAATCTTTGATTTGTTGTAATAAGCAGTGAAATCTAAGAAAGGATTTTGTTCTATTTTTTAAATTTTCTCTTGGTAGAACAAAATGTTTGCTTTCAAATCCTTAACTTGTTTTTGAAGAGTTTCAATTTCAACTCCTTTGAGAAAACAAGAACTGTTTAAGTCAGAAATCTGTCTTTCATGTTTTTCACAATTTGGTCTCATATCTTTCATTTTGTTTGTGAGAAACTCAACATCTGCTTGTCTTGCATTTGCTCTTATCCATTCATTGGTTTTCTCAAGCTGTAAGGTCTCAATGGTTTGCTTGAGTGAATGGACAGTCTTTTCAAGGTCTTGACATTTATTGGTTAAATGTGCATTGGGTGAAACAACTTGAGAACTGTGACTTGACAAATGCATTTTTTTCAAAGAGTCATAGTTAACTTTGAGAGCATCATGAGCTATTGAGAGTTGAGAAAAAGCTTCATTAAGTTTATCAAACTCTTGTTTAGCTATATTCAAATTTTCCTTCAAAGTATGATTTTGCATTGTCAAAGTATCAGCAGTTGTTTGAAGAGACAAGTAATCAGTTTGAGTAAAAACTTGTACCTCTCTTGATGAAATGTCTAAATTGATGTTGATTGTTGTCATTTAAAATGATTGAATTAAAAATTTATTTTAGAAAATGAAGTTAGAAATTTAGATCTTTTTAGATTTTTGAAAAAAATTGTAAGTAGAAAACAGAAAACAGAACGATCTAAATTAGATCGTTTTAGAACAGAAATTTTCTAAGTAATGAAGAATAAAGACGAAATAAAAAACAAGTGAAAATGTTTTAAAAGAGATCGTTTTAAGAAATTGTAATGAAAAGTTAGAACGATCTAAATTTAGATCGTTTTAACAACTTGGGAGAAAAATTTTCTAAGTATGAAAACTTTGAAAATTTGGGCAGAGTAGCACAATGATTTAGAAGTTTTTGAGCAAAACCAATCTCAAGGAGATCAGTTACCCAAGAAATTATGTGATTCCCAAACACTACAACTTCAGAATCACGAACCATACACCACACAATTCACACAGAAGTATATAAGCTAGAACGATCTAAATTTAGATCGTTTTAGCTTCAAAATGGCCCAAAAACTAGAACGATCTAAAAAGAGATCGTTTTAGTTCCTCCAACAAAGATCGTTTTGTAATACCTGCACATATAAACAGAACAGATAAAACTTATGGTTTTTGATACAAAATTGATCAATTCTCACTCAGTTTTGAGAGTTAGAATGTGATCCAAACATCAAAATGCTCAGAAAATGATCGCGCACAATCCTAAAAACAATTCCATATCTCAAATCAACTTATTTGTGAAAATCAAATTTTGATCAAATTTTTGAAAATTTTGATTTATACTCAAAACTTTGAATTTGATTCTGAAACTTAACAGAATGTTTTGAAGTATGATTTGGAAAGTATTAGTAAACAAAAACTAGAAAATTGAACAGAAATTGAATGAAAATAGTTGAAGAACAGAAATGGCGGCAAAAGCTTCTTAGAACACGAAGAAGAATAATTTGAACAGAATTCAATGAATATGTAATGAATCTGTGATGGATCGTCAACAGAACGTTGTTTTGCTCTGATACCACATGTAATAAAACCAGAAATCGTTCGTGTTCAGGTGCGGAAGTAAGGTGATTAACAATGGTGGATGTGTGTGTTTTAGTGTGTGTATTGAGAGAGACAGGGAAGTGTGTGTGGAAAGCTTGGAATTATATTTTGCAATGATGATCAAAGTTACAAAATGTTAAGGCTTTGAGGGGTATTTATACTCTAAGTAAATACATAAGCTCCCTCTCAACCTTATATTACATATACACATTTACAAAGATAATGAAATACAACTAAGCACTATTTTGAATTTCTAACAATACAAAGGTTCTATTTCATCCTTGGCTTTTTGCAATGGTGTGATATTCTCAAATCCCAACCCGAGAAGAAGATCATCTTTTGCAATTTTTGACTCGTTAAAATAGGCAGTGAAATCCAAGAGAGGGTTTTGTTCAACTTTATATAGCTTCTCATGAGAGAACAGTATATTCTTTTTAAATTCCTCAACTTGTTTTTCAAGATTTTCATCTCAACGCCTTTTAGAAAACAAGTATGATTTAAGTCAGAAATCTTCCTTTCGAGTTCAACATTGTTTGGTTTAGCTTCTTGAAGTTTCTTATTGAGAATATCAACATCCATTTGTCTAGCATTTGCCCGAAGTCATTCATTGGTCTTTTGAATTTCAAGATCTTGATTGGTTTTTTCAAGATCTTGAATGGTCTTTTCAAGATTATGACATTTTTGTAATAACTTAGAATCAGGAGAGGCATTCAACTCACATTCTTTAACTAACACTTGGTCTTTATATGATTGTAAGTCTTGTTTAATAGCATCATGTTCAAAAAGTAATTTTGAATGTTGTTAAAGAAGTTTTGAAAATTCACTTTTAGACAATGAAATACTATTTTGCAACTTTTTATTTTTGTTGGCTAAAGACTTAATATGAGTTGTCAAGTTTGACAAAGCTAATCTGTTAGAAATTCAAAATAGTGCTTAGTTGTATTTCTTTACTTTTGTTATTATGTAAATGTAATATAAGGTTGAGGGGGAGTTTATGTATTTACTTAGAGTATAAATACCCCTCAAGCCTTAACCTTTTGTAACCTTTTAGTCACATATTGTAAAATATATTTTCAAGCTTTCCACACATATCTCTGTCTCTCTCAATACACACACTAACACACACACATCCACCATTATTAATCACCTTACTTCCGCACTTGAATACGAACGATTCATGATATATTACATTTGGTATCAGAGAAAAACAACAATCAGTTGACGATCCAGAACAGATTCAATACAGATTCATTGGATTTTGTTCAAATTCTGCTTCTACGTGTTCAAAGAACCTTTTACCGCCATTTCTGTTCTTCAACAATTTACATTCAATTTCTGTTCAATTTTCAAGTTTTTGTTCACTAATACTTTCTAAATCATATTCCAAAACATTCTGTTAAGTTTCAGAATCAAATTCAAAGTTTTGAGTAAAAATCAAAATTTTCGAAAATTTGATCAAAATTTGATTTTCACAATTAAGTTGATTTGAAAGATGGAATTGTTTTTAAGATTGTGTGCGATCATTTTCTGAGCATTTTGATGTTTGGATCACATCCTAATTCTCAAAACTGAGTGAGAATTGATCAATTTTGTATCAAAAACCATTTGTTTTATCTGTTCTGTTTATATGTGCGGGTATCACAAAACGATCTTTGTTGGAGGAACTAAAACGATCTCTTTTAGATCGTTCTAGTTTTTGGACCAGTTTGAAGATAAAACGATCTAATTTAGATCGTTCCAGCTTGTTTAATTCTGTGTGAATTGTGTGGTGTGTGGATCGTGATTCTGAAGTTGTAGTGATTGGGAATCACACTCTTCCTTGGGTAACTGATCTCCTTGAGATTGGTTTTGCTCAAACACTTATAAATCATTGTGTTACTCTGCCCAAATTTTGAAAGTTTTCATACTTAGAAAATTTTTCACCCAAAATTGTTAAAACGATCTAATTATTTTTTTTTCCTTTCTTATCTATTCACATTTACCCGTAATTCTAACTCTCTCACCAAAAATCTTCATAAAAACTTTTTGTTTCTGATCATCAAAAGAAGTTAAGGGTCTTGTTCAAAATCGTTCTGTGATCATTTCTTTCTATAACATCATCAACTTTCAATCATATCCACAGGTACTATCTCGGTTTGAATGTAGATTTCAGTTTTACAATTTTTCTTGAATTTCTCGATTCTGTTAGTACTTTTGTGTTAACTGTGTGAATTAGAAGCATGTTCAGGATAGGTGTAAATGGTTACTACATGTTTAAATACTTTGTTTGATGTTTTTGAAAATTCAAAAACCCTTCCCACCCTGTTCTTGAAAATAAAGTTGATCAGAGTATGTTTAAATGGATTGATGCGTTTTTGTTCAGATATGTTGCGTAATGATATTGTTAGTTTGGCTAGGGATGAATGTTATGCCATGCTCAAGTTGCAGTTTGATCCATTGAATGTGAATATTGATGTATGTTTGGCTAACTGAAAAGTGTTTGGCAAAAATATTCTATTTTAGAGTTGTTTGATTCTAAAACGATCTAAATTTAGATTGTTTTGATTTCTAAACGACTTGGAAGTAAAATAAGTTTACCATTCACCTTTATGTTCTTTTCATGTGATTTCTTTGTTAAACCCTTGAGACTGAGACAAAAACGATCTAATTTGGATCGTTCTTAGGTCTGTACGCTGTGTGGTTTGATAATGAGTTTGGAATTCGATTAATGGGTAACTGAATTCTTATGAATTCCGTTCGCTCAAATCTAATACTTTTAAATGTAAGAAGAAATCATGAATTTGATTTCACTTTATATTTTTTAAGTGTTGAAAAATCTTGAAAAGAGAAGTGAAGTGTTTCTCAAATTTTTTTCAAAACGATCTAATTTAGATCGTTTCATTTTTACTTCACTTCAGAAGTTTTTAACAAAACCTAAAACGATATATTTTAGATCGTTTTACTTTTGCTTTCTCATACTTAATATTTTTTTTCATAAGAAACTTAAAACGATCTCTTTTAGATCGTGTTACTTTCTT
Organism: Erigeron canadensis; assembly: GCF_010389155.1. NCBI lineage: Eukaryota > Viridiplantae > Streptophyta > Magnoliopsida > Asterales > Asteraceae > Erigeron > Erigeron canadensis. Next base: position 19,729,648 of record NC_057762.1, on the reverse strand, counting down.
TTTCCATACTTAAAAACTTTTTCTCAAATAAAGGTTTAACACGATCTCTTTCAGATCGTTTTAACTTCAGTTTTCCATACTTCATATATTATTCTTCCTTTAAATCTTTCAAAACGATCTAAATTGAGATCGTTTCATTTTTTAACTAAGATTTACTCAGAACGATCTAAATTTAGATCGTTCAGAATTTTATACTTAGAATTTTTTTTTCTTTTCTTTTCTTTCTTTCAACATTTTATTTTTACTTTTATTCTTGTGTGGTGTGACAAACTGTTATGTATGATCATATAATTGTCATATATTTTGGAATATGAGGAATCGAACGCCTTTGTGTACTTCCTTATTATTTTCAAATATATCATACTTATATGATTATATATTATTTTCAAAGTTATATACATATCAAAGTATATAAGAGCACAAAGAATTGATCGCCTTTGTGAACTTCTTTGTAAACTTATATATGAAAAATATGTATTTAACTATTCTGTGTTTATTTTCTCATAACAAATGATTTATAAAGGATACACTGAGTTGATCGCCTTTGTGAACCTCCTTGTATCTTATATAAATTGTCTGTGTGAACCTTGTTATTTGCTATTCAAATATTATTTTTCTGTGTGTGTTAAAAGTTTTTATGTCTTAAAACAGAAAATTATAAAAATAATGGATCATCAAGAGGAGGTTAGACATGATGAAGAGATTGCCATTAATGAATCAATAGAAGAAATTCTTACAGCCGGAAATTCTATCAATATGAGAAATAATCGATATCTGAATGATCCTTTCAATGCCCCCGGCTTTCCAATAATTTCAGCAATCTTCCACAATCATCCTATTACTCATGCTCTAAAAGTAGATGTTGATCTGGCTGAATCATATTTATTTGACATGTAGAGATCCATTATCTTTGTGCAACCACATGATCCATCTTCATCAAGGACTAAATCAAAAGTCAAATCTCCAGAACTTCGTAGACAAGGCTATCTTCAATTTGAACTTCAGTCTGGAGATAATACATATGACTTCGAGTTCAATTTAGATGATTTCAGAAGATATTTAAGGCTACCAGAAGCAAACTCAAATGGGAAAGATGATTATGATGAATTTGAATCAAATGATGTGATGTTTGCTGCCTTGATATCACTTGGTTATGATGGTCCTCTGACAAAAACAACTGATTTTAAGCTGAAGAAGTTACCAAGAATTTGGTACTATGTGTTTTCTGTTCTCAGCAACTGTTTACATCCATATACAAGAGGGATGGATAACTTGACCCAAACAATGCTGTACATATTCTATGGGTTTGTTTTCAATCATCACTACGATATTGCTCAACTTCTTTGGGATCAGCTGATAGTAGCAGTAAATGGAAAAATATCTGCTCCCAAGAAGTATATTCCTTTCATAAGATTTCTCTCAGCAATTCTCCGAAGTATAATCAGGAACAAGAAGCACATTCCAAGACTTCTTGAGACAGGAAAAGTTGTTACCCATCCATTCAAGTTTGTTAGAGACTCTGGTATCCCTAACTATTCTTATTTGATTCCATCATTTTTACTTGATATGGTTCCTGATGCTGATGATGCCAAGAAGGCATATCTGGACTGGATTAGAACAACAATGGGTCCGGAAAGCCTCCCTGTTCCTACCCAAGTTGTACATAGGTCGCCAAGTGAGGGGTCTAAGAGGAAAAGAAAAGAGAGTGAGGGTGAATCCAGTTCAGGTAGGCCAAAGAGTAAGAAACAAAAAAGTCAAATGTTTGTGATAAAGTTGAGTAAGAAAGTACATCAACAAAAGAAGAAGGGAAGTTCAAAGAAAAAGAAGCTGAAAAGAAAAACACCGGTTGAACCTTCTTCTCCAACATCTTCTGAGGATACAATTTCTGAGTCTGGGACTCCAAGACCAATTCGATCACCACCTCCTAAAACCTCAAATATCAGAAGATGAGCATCACCAAGAACACCTTCACCACAAAGATACTCTTCACCAATACAAACATCTCCACTTCCAGAAATTCTAACACCAGAACCCCCAACAATGCCTCAATCACAAACAATACCAACTCAAATTCCTTCATCAACAATTTCTACACCTGTTTTCCTATCTCCTCCACCGACATACTTTCAAGGCCGCAGGAAGTCCATTCCTGTTAATATCAACAAGAAAAAATTCAAAAGATCGCGCTTTGAGTATGATCGTTTCTCCCGAGCTGAACAAGAAGATGTGGCTGATTCTGATATTGATTCATCTGATAATGAAGCCAATCAATTTGCTGATGATGTCATGGACATCCCGGAGGAACAAGGTGGAAATGAGGGTGGAGTTGAAAATGTTAGAGAGGATGAGAGGTCCGGGCTAGGTATAAGGCATAAAGAAAACGTTGGCCTTCCATTAGTCCAAACCACATATACTCGCCGGGTTCGACCTAGGATAGAAGACGAGAGCACCCAACTCTTGCATGGTCAAACCTCCACTAGCCATTCGGAAATCTCTCTACAGACTGACGTCTCATTTCTGCATGGGCAAAATCCACATACTCCATCCCAGTCTCCTTCAGAGTCTGTGGATGTTGAAAATAAAGAGACATCTGCCCCTCTCTTGACTTTCGATTCTGCACGTCTGTCTAGTACTCCTAGGACACTTACACCGATTGTTATATCATCTGCACATCTAGGTGATGCTTCCGGAACAAACATAGAGAGCTCGGCTTTAGTGCCCTCTCAAGGATTGTTTGGAAGTCCTTCCATCGCTAACGTTAAGCCAGCTTTGAACGAAGGCACCCGTGTAGCTGAATTGGCTCAGCGACAGTTTGAACTCTCTCGAGCTCGAGCAGTTGTTGCGGCTATTCGTGCTTTGGGTTTAACGGTTGATCTAAGTGACACCGGTGTTATGTTTGTCCACTTTCCTAAGGATTCTGGTTGTGAAGCCGAATCATCAACTGTTGCTCAAACTCTTGAACCAACAGGAAATCCTATGACAGTCATGATGTCGTCAGGTCACTCAGTAGAACCACTTGGAACTACTGATGTGTCGGCTTCCATTACTCCTGTTACTTCAATTTCTGAATCTCCAACTGTTATAACATTATCTCCAATTGTTCGTACTCTTGTGACTCATCTGGTTGAAGGGATTGAACAAGAACAAGAAAGTGTTTTACGTGCTTCCCGATATACTATTATTGGAAAACTTCCAATGACTCAAACCAGTTCTTCACCACGCAGATTGCTTACTGGTGGTGCACTTAGAATTGGCTCATCTGTTGTTACTCCAATCTCTACACCTACTACTCATATTTCAACTGTTCCAACTGTTATTCCTTTGTCATCTCAACCAAACATATCAACACCACCGATTACTCAATCATCTCCAATTTCATTACCAACACCCCCAGAAATTCCAACTTTATCAACTCAACAATCGTTTCCTGATCCTGATTCTCCTGATTCTTCTTCAAGTTCTTCATCTTCATCGGAATCTGATCTTAGTGATACTTATTTGAATGATTATACTGCTAATAGGCTTCATGAAAGTGGTATATCCACTGATACTCTCATAATGGCAGTACTTCGTAGATTAAGATCTGAAGAGCCAAATCTGAATCCACCAAAGCAAGCCATCTGTCAATCAATTCTTTTTTATCAACATTTCCTGGATACTGATACTGCTCATAAGGCTGAAACTGAAGCAATTCAAAAGAGATTAACTCAGCTTGAACAACAATGTCGACCGGCCACTATCTTAAGGAGTCGGGATGATCAACCCGAGGGGGAGAATAATGCTCAAGATAGTGGAGAAGGTCATAATACAACACAAGAAGCAAGTGTTCAAGAAGTAACAGAAGGAAATCAAGATCAAAGTCAAAGTGTGGATATTCCTTCATCATCTCAAGCTCATCAAGTTCATAATTCTGATTCAGATGATCTGCCTCCACTTGTTAAATATATCTCTCACTACTACTCAACTACATCAAGTTCTGATCAATCTAGTGATCTTGATCCGTTTCAACCAGGGAAGAGGACTGATGATGACAGTGATTCTGATTCGGATGATTCTAATGATGCTCCACCAAGACCTGCTATGTCTCAAGAACAATTTGAGAAAGATATCTTTGAAGAAGTTGTCTATGATCTAAGAGATACAAATAATCTTGACACTCCAAGAGAGCTTAGCATGAGCATTAGACATCCAAGAATCACTCGAGACAAAATCTGGCAAATTAATGAAGGATATTTTCATGAGAATTATGCACAAATGCTGAATCTGAATGTCAGACCTGAAGAGTTAGTATGTAGGGCTAGATACATTAAAGAAAGAGCTTTCCCGATTTACTGCTCATCTGAGGAAAGACTCAACATGACCTTGAATTGGTTGAGAGCATTCTTTCTTTTCAGACATCAAAATCAAAGGGATGCATATTTGGAAATGATGAATGCTGAAAGCACAGTAAGAAGTGAAGAGTGGTATAATCAGTTCCAGAGTCCAATCACAAGAGTGTTGACATTAATTGCTCCTACCAAGTATCAGAATCAAAGACTTGTCCGATTTAGAGTTCAAAGAGCTGATGGTCACATCTATGCTATTCATGAAGAATCTTTTCAATACTTACCAATCTCTGACATCCTTTTTCTCTACAACCAGTATGCTCATTTAATCACAAAGACTCCAGATCAACTCCTTGCTTATGAAGCTCTGAAGAGTCACATTCAGACTTTAATCAGATATTATGAGTTCAGTGATTTCCAGATTGGTCTAGAAAGGAGAACAAGAAGAATTAATCTCACGAGACCAATTCAGAGAGCAGGAGGTTATGAGTTGGATTCTTATCAGATTGGAGATCCAATAGAAGAATTGGATGGATTTGTTTTCATAAACAGCTTCAGAGGAAAAATCTTTGTCCGTGCATCTGATTTTCCCAAGTATTCAGATGGCACTCTAAAATATTGTTTATTCTTCCTCAGAGCAATTCATGATAATCCTGATCCTAGTGAAAATGAAAACATCCAGATTCAAAGAGAAAGACACATAAGAAGGATCCAAGAGACAATTGACATGCGTCAAAGAGTTAGAGATCTTATTGCTTTCAGAACTATTAGACCAAGAGAAGGAATCATTCATACTGAGACAGGTTCATGGGTTCTTTGGAATCCAAGTCATGAACGAGGTCCTCATAATATTCCTCCAGTTAACTTTCAAGATAATATCAGATTGCCCAATGAACGTCCAGAAGGTGCTAACTGGCATTTCATTCCTAAGAGGTATTGGAATGACTCTTGGAATAGTTACAAGAAAAGAGCTTTTTGGAATTCCATGAAAGATAAGCCATCTTCATCAAAAGCAGCTCAAGATTACAAGAAAAGAAAGAACAAGAAAATACGAGTTGAGAAATGAAGGAGGAGGAATAGAAGGAACTGATTGTAGACAACCAAGTACTAAGGGGGAGAATGTTAGAAATTCAAAATAGTGCTTAGTTTTATTTCTTTACTTTTGTTATTAGGTAAATGTAATATAAGGTTGAGGGGGAGTTTATGTATTTACTTAGAGTATAAATACCCCTCAAGCCTTAACCTTTTGTAACCTTTTAGTCACATATTGCAAAATATATTTCCAAGCTTTCCACACATATCTCTGTCTCTCTCAATACACACACTAACACACACACATCCACCATTATTAATCACCTTACTTCCGCACTTGAACATGAACGATTCATGATATATTACATAATCTACATGACTCCTTATCCTAAATTGATGAAAAAATAGAGTCGAGATTTACTTCATCATCCAGGTACTCATCATCAGTGCTTTTTGCTTCAAAAACCTTGTCCTTGGCCAACCTCACCATAAAGCAAACATTAGCAGAGAGATCTTCATCTTCATCATCGGAAAGTAATAGCCATTTGTCATCTTCAGCAAGTAATGCATGATCGGCTTCCACTTGTTTGGCTAACAACATCTTCTGCTTGTAATACTCGTAGTTCCGCTTCTGAGGTTGCTTGCAATCAATAGCAAAATGACCTGGTTTTCCACAATTGTAGCACTTTTTATCTGATGTTTTTCCCTTCTCAACAACTTGTTTCTCAAATCCTTCCTTCTTCTCACCATGCTTTGATCCACTTCCTTCACCTTGCTCATAACTCTTTGAATGATAGTGTTCCTTCTTTGGAAATGCACTTATAGAAGAAGTGCGGACATTGTTGTTTGTTGGCCTCGCTTTATAGAATTTCTTCTTGAAATGCTTAGTTACCGCGGCAAGAGCTTGATATAGTTCTGTAACAACACGATTTTATCACTCGAATTCACATCAACAATGGTGTTTGGTTAGTGTGTGTGTTCTTGGTGTTTGTGTGTGTGTTGAGAGAGAATTGGGATCAAGAGTGTGTTATTCAGGTGTAAAAAATATGGAATGTATGTCTAGTTATGATTTCTAAGGAATTGAGGGCTATTTATAGTCTAAACAAATCAACTATGCTAATTATCACAATTAACCCCTTAACCTTAGAAATCATCAACACATGACTTAACAACAAGTAAGTCCATAACTTAAATTACAATGTATCACTATTTTTGGATTTCTAACATTCTCCCCCTTAGTGATATATTGTAAGGTCTGAAGTACGTGTTGTTTTGTCTTGTAGGAATGAATTTGATGAGCCCGGTGATGAAGACAATTGGTGTGTTGAAACAAGTCTTCAAAGCTTTCTCATTGTCTTTGGAGAACTTGATTCTGTCTAGGTCTTGGACTTCTTGAAGTTAAATCATTTGTTAATTCTCAATGTTCTTTTAGAATAGAGAATGATGAGTGTGTGTATGTTTTGAATCTATAAAGATTGTTGAATCATGAATCAGAGTTGTCTTTTGAGGTGCGGAAGGTATGAACTTGTCTTGAATTCTTCAATCTTTGAATCTTGAAGTCTTTTTCTTTGAAATCTTGGAATGAATTTTCAGAAATATGTACTCTCCCCCTTGATTTGTGCAAAGTAGCTTTTGGTAGAGTGTTGATGTATGACTTTGAAGATCTTGTATGAATTGAATTGATGAAGACTCTTTTGAAGCTTTTCTTCTTTGTCTTGAATCTTCAATCTTTTGTCCTTTGACGCTTCGATCTTTGTCACATCATCTTACGCACTTTTGAGAGTAAACATTTGAATGAGGATTTGAAAAGTCTTTTATGAAATAATCATGCTCCCCTTCAATTCATGAGTAATCACAGTCTCCTCGATTTTTGAAAAATCTCTTGTTAAATCTTGAATGTATATTCTCTTCTTTTGAGATGAATAATCTTCAATTTGAATTTGGAACTCTTGCAGTTTGGAATGAAATTGTCACACAACCTTTGAAGAAGAATGATGAGTTGATGTCACAAATGAAATTTTAAGATAAAAGAACTCCAAATAAACTTGAAAACTTTCAACAAGAAGCTGAATGATAGTATCTCTGAAAGCAATTGAAACAACCAAACACAAACTTTTCTCCTTGTCCTTATCAATCATTCTAATTTCTTCTCCTAATCAATAATCAATCATACTATTTTCTCCCCCTCATAATGACAAAGTTGGGAACCAATCTCATTATGCAAACATCGATTGATTCGATTGTTTAAAAAAATAATCATGACTAAAATCTAGACATTATGCTCATGGAGAATTATCAACCAGCAAAACATCAATCTAACCATATAAACCAACCCAATTGTTCCTATGGATGACTAAAATGTAAGATTGAAGTTGTTGGGATAAACATTGTATCATGGTGTTGGTGTTTTCTTGTGTTCGGGTGATGAGAAAAGAAATCAGATAAGAATGATCCGTTTGCATTCAAAAATCGAAAGGATTAATGAAATGACCGAAAGTAATGTATATCATTTATCGGATTTCCTATGTATCATTGAGAAATGCACAAAGCAAACCTCTAACATAGTTCGGTCTTTTGGCTTTTCAACCTCAAGAATGCTTCAAAGAATGTAAACCATGGTCAGTGTCACCTAAGCGTTCGATAACCATGTTCTACTATCCTTAAAGACTTTTTAGGAAAAAATCCAAGATCACAATAGACTTCTTGTTAACTCAATAATTACAAAAATGCAATTATGAGACCTACGTTCAAAGTTGGAAATGATGTTAGCAATGGTAGGATTTCCATTTGATCATTGTGAAATATCAATTAAGATATCACTACAAATGTTCCGGCTATATCACAAAGATATGCATGTATATCACAAAGATATGACGCAAATGTGTCCTAAAGAATGAAGAACGATCAAATTTATGATCAATCACGAGAGCGCTAGACACAAAGTGATCAAATGAAGTTGGGGACTGGAGCAGAGTGTCACCCTTTTTCAATATCAACGTCTTCCAAATGAAGAGTCAATAGAAATAAGAAAATCTCCGTGAGAAATAAAACAAGCATTTGTTAAGAAACACTTGAGTGGTTAGGTAAAGATGTGCATTGCTTCACTGGGTCCATGAAGGCTTCTTCAATATCGAGATATCAACAAATGACATCCGATAGAAATGTGTTTTACCCGGCGATTTGAGAATTTTAGGGAAGGGTATCAATTCTTTTAACCCTTTTCTCACACAAACTCCATAAATTGCACAAATCTAGCTTAAATTTGTTCACCATAACCTCTCACTTTTCGACTGTACTCCCTCCAAGCTTAGTTGCACAAATTCATCATCACTCAAAAATACCCTCACTGTCTAATGAAAGAAGTGAAAACTCCGGGGTTAGAATTCATCGGCGATGATGAAATTCATGGAGTAGAATTTTGAGAAAAACCTAGTCGCTCATGTGCAAACTAAACACCGAACTTCTTTTAAAGCAAATGTTTTTGAAAAAAAATCATCAAATGTGAAAAAAAAGTTTTAAACAACACATTTGAAGTTGTGAAAGAGATTTGAAATCACAAACTCCCCCTTAATCTATACAAAGATAGAGCAAAAAGATTTTCATAGAAAAAGATGGAGCAAAAATGATTTGTGTGAAATCAAAACAGGTTTTATGAAAAGTGAACTCAATCAATTGTTCAAGATGAGATAACTCAGGAGTACACAAAGGCGTTCAATCATTTGCTTCTCATATCAACAATTGAGAGTTTTTGAAACAGATGTAACAAAATTGCAATCAACATCTTGTATTACACATATACATTCATATAAGACCACTTGGAAGTACACAAAGGCGTTCAATTCCACGTTATCCTATATCAATTTATATGTATAACAACATGAATTAATTTCAATTTTGAAACATTAATAATTTTTCTTTTTAAAACTGGGTTGCATACAGAGTATATGCAAGCTATTTATAAAACAAATAACACAAATAAGCACGGGTTATACACTGAGTGTGCATAAGCCACGAAGTAATAAATACATCATTTAAATACGGGTTACATACAGAGTATATGTAAACCATTTTGTAGTAAAAAAAAAATTTAAGAAAATATTTTTGTTATTTTTCAAACTTTTATATTTTTGTATTTGATTTTTGGTTTTTCAATCTTTATAATTTTTGAAAGACGAATCAAGAATTCCTTCCATGGTAAAGGTAATTAAGGATCAAGATTTAGCATACCAAGTTTAGAGATTAAGAAATTAAACCTCTTTTCGTCCAGTGGTTTTGTGAACAAATCAGCGAGTTGATAGTCAGTTCCCACGAAGTAGAGTTCGATGTCACCTTTCTCAACATGATCTTTGAGAAAATGATATCTCACATCAATGTGCTTTGAGCGTGAGTGATTGACTGAGTTGACAGCAATTGCAATGGCACTTTGTGAATCACAATAGATAGGTACATGATCATATTTCAGACCATAGTCGGTAAGTTGTGTTTTCATCCATAACACTTGAGCACAGCAACTAGTAGCAGCCACATATTCAGCTTCTGCTGTTGACAGTGAAACACAATTTTGCTTCTTGGATGACCAACTTACAATCTTATCCCCTAAGAATTGTAAAGTACCAGATGTGCTCTTGCGATCAAGCTTACAACCTGCATGATCTGCATCTGAATAGGTAGTTAAATTGAATCCAGTATCCCTGGATACCAGAGACCAAGATTGGGTGTACCCTTCAGATAACGAAAAATTCGTTTCACAGCTTGGTAATGTAAATCAGTCGGAGCGGCTTGATACCTAGCACACATACATGTTGCAAACATTATATCTGGGCGAGATGCTGTAAGATACAACAATGAACCAATCATGCTTCTATACCTCTTTTGGTCAAATGGTTTCCCATTTTTATCAGCATTAATGTTTGTACGAGCAGCCATTGGGGTTGAAATTGAAGTACAAGTAGTCATTTCAAACTTTTTCAACATATCTTTTATGTACTTACCTTGTGATATAAAAATACCAGTTGGTAATTGTTTGATTTGTAGACCCAAAAAGTAATTCATTTCCCGAAGCATGCTCATTTCAAAATGATTGACCATTAGAGATGAAAAATTTTGATAAAAAGATTGACTGGTTGACCCAAAAATAATGTCATCAACATATATTTGGACAAGTAAAACATGCTTACCTTGCTTACGAATAAACAGGGTAGGGTCAATAGTACCTTTGGTAAAGCCTCCTTTGAGTAAGAAAGTAGATAAGGAATCATACCATGCTCGGGGTGCCTGCTTTAAACTATAGAGAGCTTTGTCTAACCTGTAGACATGGTTTGGCTTCTTAGGATCAACAAAACCTTCAGGTTGCTCCACGTAAACTTCTTCTTTGAGTTCTCCATTCAAGAATGCTGTCTTCACATCCATTTGAAACACAGTGAAGTTTCTGAATGCGGCATAAGCTAAGAAAATACGAATGGCCTCCATTCTTGCAACAGGAGCGAAAGTTTCGTCGAAATCCACACCAGGTTGTTGGCAGTAACCCTTTGCAACCAATCTAGCTTTGTTCCTTACTACAAATCCATTTTCATCCTTCTTGTTCTTGAAAATCCACTTGGTGCGAATTGGTTCTTCTTTCCTTGGATTTGGAACCAATCTCCATACCTTCAGTCTCTCAAACTGAGCTAATTCATCTTGCATTGCTTTAACCCACTCTGGATCACAAAGAGCTTCAGAGACGGTTTTAGGTTCAATGTTACTCAGTGAAAGTGCAACAAGACACTCATTGACTGTAGTACGGGTAGAAACACCAGCTTGTGGATCTCCGATAATCTGTTCTGTAGGATGATCTTTGCGCATACGTGACCACTTGTTGTCATGAGGAAGAGGATCTTGTTGATGAATGTCAACATTATCATCATTAAATCCAGAGTTCTGTTGAGCAATGGAATCATAGTTTGGAAGAACTCTTTCCTCAAAATTTGGATGATCAAAATCCAGTGGCACATACACGTTTGGAGTATTTGATGGATTTGTTGTTTGGGTGATTTGAGAAGGTTGTTCTTGAACATTCTTTTGAGAATAATTATTTCTCGAAGGTGATTCTTCTTGCTCTGCAGAATTTGAGGATGATTCATGATAGTTGTCAGGAACTGATTCATTTGTTTGAATGGGGTCATTGTTCGGAATTGGTTCATTGATGACTTGAGGTTCCTTTTCCTGAATCGGTTTTGAGTTGTAGAATTCTTCGAAAAGAATATCTAGCTCTTCACTTGTTGGAGTTGGATATTTCTTGAATTCTGAGGCTAAGGTAGACGTCCTTGAGGAAGCACTTGAAGTACTTGGATCACTAATTGTTGGTAGCAAACTTTCTTGTTCAAATATCATGCCAAACATCTCGTCAAACCAAACATTCATGGTTTCTTGAATCGTGTTTGTTCGACGATTGAAGATGCGATATGCAATCGATGTCTTTGAGTAACCAACAAAGTAACCTTCGTCACCTTTCCTTTCAAACTTTCCAACCTTTTCCCGATCATTCAAGGTATAACAGACACACCCAAAAATATGGAAGTAATTGATGTTGGGTTTGCGTTTGTTAATAACCTCATAAGGAGTCTTCTCATGACGCTGATTGATGATGGACCGATTTTGAGTATGACAGGCAGTGTCAACAGCTTCAGCCCACATGTTTGATGGTAATTTGGAATAAGCAAGCATTGTTCTTGCTGCTTCCACCAGCGTACGGTTTCTCCTTTCAACAACACCATTTTGTTGCGGGGTTCGGACAACAGAGAATTGGTGAGTAATGCCTTTTGATTTGCAAAATTCATTGAAGATGGCATTTTTGAACTCAGTATCGTTATCCGAACGAATATAACGGACTGGTAGTTGAAGATTCACTTGAGTAGAAGTAATGAAATTGATCAAAATTTGAGTTGTTTCATCTTTTGAAGCAAGAAACTTGACCCAAGTGTATCTTGAATAATCATCAATGATAACCAGAATATATCTCTTCCCGTTTCTGCTTTGTACTTTCATAGGCCCACAAAGATCCATGTGAAGCAAATGAAGAGGTGCCAAAGTGTGTGGAATTTTCTTTGGTTTATGAGAAGTTCTCTTGATCTTCCCAACTGCACAAGAAGGACAGACATGCTCACTCTCATATTTGTAGTCAGGCAAGTCTTCAACAAGTTGCTTGTTGACTAAAGCATTGATGGTTTGATAATTCAAGTGAGAAAGCCTTCTATGCCACAACCACGAATTTTTCGAAGTAGCTTTTGAAACAAGACAGATATTATCAGTTGGTTGGTTATCATCAAGATTAACTGTGAAAAGATTGTCTTCACGATCTCCGCATAGGATATCAATTCCATCTAGAGTTTCGACTTTGCACAGAGATTGTCGAAAAAGAACTTGAAGATTGTTGTCACAGAACTGTCCAACACTGAACAAGTTATGACTCAGGCCTTCAACATAATGAACTTTCTTGATGACAATTCCGTTTCTTTCAATATCTCCATAACCTAGAATTGGAGCGAAATTGTTGTTTCCGAAACGAACAGTTCCCATGAATCTTTCAACGAAATTCTTGAGCAATGATTTATTGCCAGTCATGTGTTTTGAACACCCGGAATCGAGTATCCATACACAGATGGTTATTTCCTGCAATCAAAAATTTAACCGACTTTAGGTACCCACTTAAAGACAGGTCCTTTGTGGTTAGTTAATACAGGCAGGGGATATAACTTAGGAAATGCATACAAACATGCTTTTGAATCAACATACTTGTTAACAAGCACATTATCAACAAGCACATTTGGTTTAAACAAACGAATATTAACACACGAATCAAAAGTAACATGTCTACCAGCATTCAAACCATGTATATGAGAACAAGAATTAACATTGTTTACAACTTCACAAGGACTAGCCTTGGCACCATTAACATTGTTTAACACAGAGGACTTAAAAGATAAATTGTTTGACTCAACAGAAACATGCTTCTTCTAACTATCGGCTTTTCTTCTTCGCCTTTTCTTCTTCGCCTTTTCTTCTTTTTATCAACATTAGTGAACTTAGGTACTAATGACTTAGCTACCCATTTAGTCTCACTAATTAAGCTCTTTCCACCTGTCGAATTGACACTAAGAAGATTAGAACGAGAGTTTTGAAGCACTTTTATCTTTTTAGACTCTTTTGAAGATTAGAAAGATAAATTGTTTGACTCATCTTGTTTGGTTTTAACATGCTTTTCCGGGGTAGGACACTTTGTTTTTAACTTATTTATTCTTGGTTTGGTGACAGTCTTTGGAGCTTTGAAAAACGATTTTGGAGATTCCTCTTTTGATTCAACTTTGATTTTGGTAGATTCAATCTTTTTCTCAGTTTCAGAATCAAAAACATATTCTCCCTCCATGAATTTATCAAAATCATTTTTGGTGAATGGTGAAATTGGAGAGATTTTTGAAAAATCAGGAGTTTTGTTTTCCAACTTCACACTATTGGTAATCTCAGGAATGAAATCAACTTGAACTGACACATCTTTGTTTTCACAAGAAAATTGAGTAGAAGTATCAACACCTATACTAGTACAAAGCTTAGGGTGAACAACTAACTCTTCAGGAAACTCGCAAGTGAAAAACCTAAAGTAGTACCATATCAAAACTAAACTATGCGCAAGTTCGTCATAGGATAAATCAGATTGCACATAATCATCAGATATTACAGTAGCAGCATTTTGACATGAACACTCAAAAGAATCAGTCAAGGTTTGGGTGAAGGAAACAGTAGATGAAACACAAGCAGTCTGAGTGGAATGGTTTACTAAAAGACTAAAATCAGTTTGGGTAGAAACATTCACGCAGACTGTCTTGATATCAACAACAATTGATTCATTCTTTGAATTCGGACTTTGAGACTGTAGTTTATTAATAAGTTTTTGTTGAGATTCCACCTTTTGTTATAAACCTTCTATTTGTTTTTCCAAAAATGTGGATGGAACATACAATTTAGTTGGTTTAGGTGGGGAAACGACAGATTCTTGGTTTTGAAAATTAGAAGCAATCTCTTCTAATTCAAAAATTGATGACTTTTTCGTTTCATAAGAAGTGTTGATGGCATCATAATTAACCAAAAATTTATTGTTTTGAATTTTCTCAACTTCATCAGTCTCAAATTCGTCATCCAATGGACGAATGAATTGTTGAACCATACCAAGTCTCAAAAATTTTTCATCATACAAGGGTTCGATCTTGTCTTTGGCTTTTTGCAATGGAGTGATATTCTCAAATCCCAACCCAAGAAGAAGTTCTGATCTATCAATCTTTGACTTATTGAAATAGGCAGTGAAATCCAAAAGAGGGTTTTGTTCAACTTTGTACAACTTTTCTTGATAGAAAAGTATATTCTTTTTATATTCCTCAATTTGTCTTCCAAGATTTTCAATCTCAATGCCTTTTAAAAAACAGTTATGATTTAAATCAGAGACTTTTCTTTCAAGTTCAATTGTTTTTGGTGTAGCTTCTTGAAGCTTCTTATTCAGAATATCAACATGCATTTGTCTCGCATTTGCACGAAGCCATTCATTGGTCTTTTGAACTTCAAGATCTTGATTGGCTTTTTCAAGATCAAGAATGGTCTTTTCTAAATTATGACTCTTTTCCAATAACTTAGAGTCAGGGGACGCATTCATTTCACATTCTTTAACCAACATTTGTTCTTTATAATTATGAAATTCTTGTTTCATAGCATCATACTCAAAAAGTAGTTTAGAATTTTCTTCAAGAAGTTTTGTGTATTCCCTTTTTGAAAATACAATGCTATTTTTTAATTTCTTGTTTTTGTTAGCTAAAGAAGTGTAATGATTCGTCAAGTTTGATAAGACAATTCTACAAGACTCTTTATCCTTAATTGATGAAAAAATAGAGTCGAGATTTACCTCATCATCGGGATATTCCTCGTTAGTGTTGTCAGCCTCCAACACTTTGTCTTTGCTCAACCTTGCCATGAAACATACATTGGCAGACAGATCTTCATCTTCATCATCAGTAAGCAAAAGCCACTTGTCATCTTCAGCAATCAAGGCTTGACCGGCTTCAACTTGCTTTGCCAGAAGCATCTTCTGCTTGTAATATTCATAAGTCTTCTTGGGAGGCTGCTTGCAATCCACAGCAAAATGACCAGGAATTCCACAGTTGTAACACTTTTTGTCAGATGTCTTTTCTTTCTCCATGATTTGTTTCTCAGTTTCTGCTTTCTTGTCTCTTTTCTTGGAAACAGTTGTTTCACCTTGTTCAAAATTCTTAGTGATGATATTGTTCCTTCTTTGGAAATGCACTTGTTGATGAAATTCGAAGATTGTTGTTAGTTGACCTCGCTTTGAAATACTTTTTCTTGAAATGCTTGGTCACAGCGGCAAGAGCTTGATAGAATTCATCAGGAATACCATCTCTTGGAGCCAAGTAATCTTCTCCCTCCTCATCAGACGAAGAAACAATAGTCATTTGTCTTTTAAGAGCCTCAGAAACTTTTCGTTCAACAACCAATGCCAAAGGATCAGTAGATACAACTTCTGGCACTTTGTTGAATGATTTTTTGCTTAGAACTTTGCTTTCATTCAACTTGAAAGATTCATAAAGAGTATGAACGGTGAATTTGGTCAGATCTTGATGTTGCTTGATTTGAGTTCCATATTCTTCCCATTCGGGACCAAGTGCTTTGATAAACTTGATGTTCAGCTCAATCTCATCTTTCTTGACTTTGTTCTTTCTCAGTTCATTGATCACATTGCAAAATCTGTAGTAGACGGACTCAAGAGATTCATTTGGAGATTTCTGAAAATTGTCAAACTCAGTTAAGACATTTGTCAGTCGAATTGTTGAGGTTACATCAGAACCTTCCATTTGTCTAGCAACTTCATCCCAAATCTCCTTTGCTGTGTCGTAAGAATCAACTGAGCCATAGATCTCATCAGGGAGTGCTTGGTACAAGCATGACCTAGCTCTGTTGTCAGCAGCAGTACGATCTCTTTGTTCGGCATTCAAAAGATCAGGAGTCAAAATAGTACGGGTAGTAGGATGACGATGCATAGCAAGTCCATTGATGATTGAGTCCTTAAGCATGTGACCATTTGTTTGACGTTCCACATAATCCATGAACCTTTTCTTCCAAAGTCCATAGTTACCACGATAAAGAACTGGTGGTCTTGTATCAGTACCCAGAGACAATGCTTCACGAGTAGTCATTTGAAATTGATTTGAATTGAGAATTGAATTGATTTTGAAGTAAGTATGAAACTATGAAACGATCTAATTTGGAGTGAAATGAAACGATCTGAATTGAAATGAAAACGAAACGATCTGATTTGAAATAAGAATGAAACGATCTGAATTGGAATTAAAATGAAATGATGTAGAAGAAGTGTAAATGAAACGATCTAAATGTCCAGGAATGAAATGATCTCAATGTGCAGAAATGAAACGATCTAATTTGAAACGATCTAAAATGAATTAGGAATGAAACGATTTACCCTGAAACGATTTTCAGAAGAAAAGATTCTAAGAGTTCTGAAATGATTTGGGCAGAGTTTTGGTATGAAATGGAATGAAATGAATTGAGCAAAACCAATCACGAAGATCAGTTACCCAAGAGTAGTATGATTCCCAAACACAACTCTTCACGAATTACACAAACCAGAGAATGATTAAGTAATACTTGAAACGATCTAAAAGAGATCGTTCTGGTTTCAAAGAAAAACTGAAACGATCTAAAAGAGATCGTTTTGGTTTCTTTTCAGGATTTCTCAACAACTTGTGTATTTTCAAGAAATTGAATTGACCAAAACCAATCCAAAGGATCAGTTAGCCACAATCAACTCTTCTCACAACAACCACACTTGTCAAAACGATCAAAATTTGAATCGTTTTACAAGCCACAACATTGAAATGTATGTTCCAAGGAAAGAAAAACTAAAACGGTCTAAATGAGATCGTTTAGCCTCTCACAATCGTCTTCAACCTCTGAGTATGAACACCTCCATTGACGATTTTTAAAACTTCAATATCTTTTGATTTTCTGAGAATTGTAACATGAAACCACTTGCAAACAGTTTGTTTTCACCTCAGCAATGATCCGATTAACATAATTTAGCTTATAACACAACAGAATCAAATCCCAAATTTTAGTGCCAAAAACTCAAAATCTGAACTTTTGATCCAGATCGAATTAGAATACGAAACTTGAGAGGATTATGTTATTAACTATGAGGAATCGAACGGTGAACAAACATTTGTGATTTTATGTGACTTGAGAGGTTAATTTTTGGATTTGAAGAACAAAAAAAAAAAAAAAAACGAACAGAAATGGAAAAATAACAAAATTAAAGGTGATTTTTGATGAAATGTGATTGAATTCAGTTATGGATCAAGATCAAAACGATGTTTTGCTCTGATACCAAATGTAACAACACGATTTTATCACTCGAATTCACATCAACAATGGTGTTTGGTTAGTGTGTGTGTTCTTGGTGTTTGTGTGTGTGTTGAGAGAGAATTGGGATCAAGAGTGTGTTATTCAGGTGTAAAAAATATGGAATGTATGTCTAGTTATGATTTCTAAGGAATTGAGGGCTATTTATAGTCTAAACAAATCAACTATGCTAATTATCACAATTAGCCCCTTAACCTTAGAAATCATCAACACATGACTTAACAACAAGTAAGTCCATAACTTAAATTACAATGTATCACTATTTTTGGATTTCTAACAAGTTCATCTGAGACACCATCTCTTGTAGCCATCACATCATCTCCCTCCTCATCAGATGAAGAAACAACTACCATTTGCCAAAGGATCAGAAGATACAACTTCTGGCATTTTGCTTGATAAAGCTTTGTTTAGAACTTAATGTTCATTGAGTTTGAAGGATTCATGAAGATTATGGATGGTGAACTTGGTCAGATTTTGATGTTGCTTAATCTGTGTTCCAAAATCTTCCCATTCTGGACCAAGAGCTTTGATAAATTTGATGTTTAACTCAATCTCTGATTTCTTGACATTGTTCTTCCTAAGTTCATTTATGACATTGCAGAATCTACAGTAGACAACCTCTAGAAATTCATTTGGCAATTTGCTGAAGTTGTCAAACTCAGTCAACACATTTGTCAATCTTATTGTTGAAGTCACGTCAGATCCTTCCATTTGTCTTGCCACCTCATCCCATATTTCCTTGGCTGTATCATAAGAATCAACAGAGCCATAGATTTCATCTGGTAGTGCTTTGTATAAGCATGATCTAGCTCTGTTATCTGCAGCTGATCTATCTTTTTGTTCAACATTCAAAAGATTAAGAGTGAGTATTGCACCAGTAGTGGGATGGCGATGAACTGCAAGTTCATTAAGAATGGAATCTTTAAGCAGGTGACCATTTGGTTGACATTCCACATAGTCCATAAATCTTTTCTTCCACAGTCCATAGGAATCACGGTAGAGAACTGGAGGTCTTGTATCTGAACCCAATGCCAATGCTTCATGACAAGCCATTTGAAATTGATTTGATTTGAAAATTGAGTTGAAATAAGAGTTGAATAAAATTGGAAATGAAACGATTTAGGGAAAGATCGTCCTAGAAGATCGTTCTAGGATAAAGATCGTCTTGAGTGAAAGACAGTTGAAACAATTTTGAATGAGATCGTCTTAGAAACTTTGAAAGAAATTTGGTTAAGTATGGAATGAAATTGAAATTGAAGTAAGTTTTGGAAATGAATTCAAGAAATGAAATGAAATGAAATGAAACAATCTTGAGAGAATCGTTTTGGAATTCTGGAAATGAGACGGTCTTGGAGTAAGATCGTCCTAGAGTTGATTACTTGAAGAAATTCTCTAAGTATTTTTGTAAAAATTGGACATAGTTACCCAGGAAGTGTGTGATTCCCAATCACAACGACTTCAAGTGATCAACCAAACCACAACAACTTTTCAAAAAAATTGGGACGATCTTGTCAGGATCGTCCTAGAATCAGTGAGGTGAGACAATCTTGAGGAGATCGTCCTAGCTTTCTGTCACAAAATTTTCAAGTATCAAATACTTTTCAAGTATTTGAATTGACCAAACCAATCCTTTCGGATTAATTAGCCACAAACAAATACTTCACACCACAACCACTTGCCAGAACGATCTTGAGGAGATCGTCCTACAAGCCACAAAGCTTAAAGTATGAAAAGCGAAATATCAAGCACTGAGACGATCTGATGAAGATCGTCCTAGTGAGAATCGTCATAGCATCATCTTCTTCATCATAAAAACTGGTATTTTCAAAAACTCCATTGATGACTTCTAAAAACTTCAATATCTTTCAAATTACTGAGAGTTATGACTTGAAATAACTTGCAAAATGTTTGTTTTCACCTCCGCAACAAATCCTTAAACAAAATTCAGCAAAAAACACAACAGAATCAAATCCCAAATTTTAGCGCCAAAAACTAAAAAATTCAATCTCGAGTTATAGATTGAATTGGAACTTGAAACTTGACAAGATTGAGTTTTAAACTATCAGGAATCTATTGGTGAACAAAAATCTATGATTTTATGTGATTTGAGCGGTGAAAAATGAAGAAAAAGTCGAGGAAAAAAAAAACAGTTTTGATTTTGATTTTGGATGAATCTGAGATCAAATTTAGTTATGGATCGATATCAGAATGATATTTTGATTTGATACCACATGTAGATAACACGATTTCAGCCCTAGATTCACAGATTCAATGGTGGATTTGGATGTGTGTGTGTTCTTAGTGTTTTAGTGTATGTTTTTGACAGAGAGAGAGATTGGATCGATATCAAAATGATATTTTGATTTGGTACCACATGTAGATAACACGATTTCAGCCCTAGATTCACAGATTCAATGGTGGATTTGGATGTGTGTGTGTTCTTAGTGTTTTAGTGTATGTTTTTGACAGAGAGAGAGATTGGTATTAAGTATGTGTAATTGTTACAGGAATAAAGGAAATAGGTGAAAAGCTTATGATTTCTAAGGTGTGAGGGAGTATTTATAGTCTAACTATACATTTATGCTAATTATCACATCTAGTCCCTCATCCTTAGAAATCATTTAACTGTGACTTAACAACAAGTAAGTCCACTAACTTAAATTACAATTTATCACTATTTTTGGATTTCTAACAGTGAGTGTTAGTCAAATACATGATATGTATCATAAATGGGACAAGGATCATAAAAATGTTTCACATCTGATTCCAGAACCTTCCAGGGTTGAAAATTGTTTAACAAGAGGAAGAGTTATTCTAGAAGAAAATGAGACATTGTATTTGAGACACTCAAAGCCTACTCCATTGAAGCCTGTGAAAACTATGAAGGAAGTTTTGGAAAGATTTTCTTGTATAGAAGAGATGACAGAGTATGGGATTCCCATCACTAGAAAATCTCAAAAAATTCAAAAGGAAACGAAGTAATAAAAGAATTTCCTGCTTCATATGTCGTGCGAAAGGTCACTCTGCAAGTAAATGCCCAAGCAAAGGGTCAAACATTAATGCATCTACAAGCAATGATCAATCCTCAAACAACCTATCCAGGCTAAATGAGAGAAATTTGAGAATTAGTTCTCAGAGATTGAAGGGAAAAGATATGATGAATGAACAACACAATAGGTCAACTGGAAGTCTTGTTGGTTCTTCTCAAAAGATTCCTGTGCATCCCTTATCTATTCAAAAATCAAAGGGGGTTGTTAAGAAATCGGTTTATTCAAATTATGCTTCTTCAAGTAACAAATCTCCTGCTACGTCTACAGAATATCATAGTACATATTATGATAGATTTGCTGGAAGAAGTAGAAACGATTTTAAACTAACTCCTCAGAGCTTTCATGTTGGAGAATCATCAAAGGTCTCTCAGAAAAAAGGACATAACGATGAATCCAATCAATTAAATCAGGTTTTGGGTAAGGGAGGATGGGGAGAATTTGCATATCGTGATGATTCAGGGAGAATCCGGACAAAGAAGGTATGGGTTCTTGATGAAGAAAACTAACTCCCTTCATTCGTGCAAAGAACCCAGTCAAGGAAGATCATGTATAAAAGGTTATCGATGACTGAGTTCTAGGCACACTTTTATTAGATAACATAGTGGGTTATCGTACTTATTTATTTGTTTGTCTCTATCGTTGTGATTCACAGTGCAAGTCTCATAAATGTTGATTTATAATTCAGTTATAAAGGAACAACTTTGAGAAAAATGTGTATAGATAAAGTATCTACTTTACTTTATACCTGTTAATAAATCATTTGTGATAATTTGATTATTAAATCAATGATTAATGTTATCCAATGATGAATATGCAATGTTGAGTTACATATGATGCTTACACTAAGGCCTTTGATCGATCGTGTTTTGAGTTTCTAGTCCATTTAAATGGAATGAGAAATTCTTGGTTATTATCTCTAGTTTAAGGGGGAGTCGTTACTACAAGAGAAATGACGATTCAATATGGCATTTAAGTTTACTCATTTGCTATATCTGATCTCTTTAGTAGTAATTGTTCTCTCTAGAACTTTCTTGATTTAAAAAATCAGAAAATGTACCACAAAAATACAATAATGGTTTAATGGGGAAGTCGTTACTGCAAGAGAAATGACTGTTCAATATGGCATTTAAGTTTACTCATTTGCTATATCCGATCTCTTTAGTAGTAATTGCTTCTTCTAGAATCTATCGCATGTATCAGACTAAGTATGTTCATTCGAAGGTTGATTAGAGTACCTTCACCCATGAAGGATACTGTGATTGAGTTTTAAATTACATGCTCAGTAGGGTATGTTGCATATGCCAGACTAAGCATAACTATTTTAAGGTTGATTAGAGTAACTTTGATTCTAAAGTTATTGTGATTGATTTTCTAAGCTCTATGCTTCGTAAGGCATATCACAAGGACAATATTAATCATAACTATTACAAGATTGTTTGGAGTGACTTTGATTCAAAAGTCCCTGTGATTGATCCTGTAACTTTATGCTCCGTAAGGTTCTTGTTCAATAAGGAGGATCTACTGCATGAGAGAAAATGATAAGAGTTTTTTAGATTCCAAAGGGACTTGTTTGTGTTCTTGGTAAACACAAGTAATAATCTGATCTGTGACAAGGAAGAAGTGTAACATTAAAGGTATGAATGTGAGTGTGTTGTGTACACCTCAAGTTAGGTCTTGTTTTGAAATTGCACGGAAAGTTAAGTTTAGATACTTAAGGTTTCGGTCAAAATGGGTCAAACGGAATCATTTAATTGATGTACTTGACAGATATTTTGATTTGCAATTTTTTTTTTAGAATAATTAAATTGAATCTGCTTATTGTATGAAATGACTTCATAATTGTTTAGATTCTAATCTTAAGTGTGAGAATCTATTATATGTTATCAGTCAAATCTGTATAAGTATTTTCAGAATTCAGTTATTTCTTTTTTAAGACAAATGCATGTGTTGCATAGATCTCATGAGTCTGTTGATGTGGTTGCAGTTTTATTTATCTTATCCGGATGTGTGTCAACCGACAAGATGAAAGATTTCCAAAGTGTATGAAAATTGAGTCTATCCAGTCTGGAATGGAGAAACCTCAAGCTTATAGTGGAAGTAGAATATACTTACATATCAACAACTCAGTTAAATTCAAATGGAGACAAAAATGATAACGGAAAAATTATTTGAGGGTGATTAATTTTGTATTATCTATTTTTGTTGTATTTGAATTTATTTTACAGCATTGTGTGTGTCCAATTGCTGTCAATGTCAACACTTAAAGATGGTGCGTTAAATTTCATTAGTTATTGACAAAGTGGGTCATAATTTAGTGTTTTTATTTACCTTGCAAGATGTTTTAAGTGGCGACAACTCTGAAGAATTTTCTTTATTGAGAAAAGTATGATATTGTCAATGTGAAAAAGTGGTTTATATTACTATTGTCATGCTTTCTAAAGAATTCTTTTCGTTAATCATTGCGAGTTCAGTAAAATTCTATGTGAATTTTAAATGTGTTAATCAAGTTTGTGAAAATTGACTTTTTATAAGTCAAGGTTCCTTGAATCTAAGAATGATAGGTCATGTCTAATACACAATGCACACCAAGTGGACTCATATGTACGTTTTTAGCAAAATGGGCTATTAATACATATTGTAGTCAAGTGGGATTAACTTTGTGTATTTTACTCTATATTGACTTGCGTGTTTGTGTCAAGTGGGCTTCTATACACATATTTCATCTGGTTGGACCAATATGCGTATTTGACCAAGTGGGCTTATATGCGTGTTTGGCATAATGGGCCGATATGTGTGTTTAGACAAGTGGGTTGGATTTGCGTGTTAATGTGGATAGTAGGTTTTGCGTGTTTATATTGAGTATATATATATAAAAAAAACACGCATTGGGTCATTATCGTAAATTATATGCGTGTTTCTTGAAAAATACTCTCCATCTGCGCGTTTCCCTAGACCGAGCACTATTCATCGTCTTCGATTCACAACACTTGATCTTTACGTGTTTTTGTGACTAATAACACTTTCATTAACACTTCTTGAACAAAGGTATATGATTAACTAGATTTCTAAGTCCAAATTTCAAGTTTAAATGTCAAGATTTAGTTTTTTTTCATTTTCGGTTATAAAATCACTAAAAAGGACTAGATACTCGAAATGAATAAGGAAATAGAACGTAAAAATGATTATATCGGGTCAATACGATGCTAATCATACCAGATTTAAAGGTTTTGAGTTCAAAACCAACTGAATTGTGTTTGAAGAAGATGAGCAGCCATATGCGTGTTCTTCATCTGCGTGTTCTTTGGAGCCCAAATCTTTAAAATTCAAAAGGATCCAGTTTTGCGTGTTCGTAATGACGTCATCACAAGAAACACGCATTTGACCAGTCAACACCCTTTGCGAGTTCTTGTTGCCAAACAAACCCATATGCACGCTTGTCACCATTTGCGTGTTGTGGCACTATATGCGTGTTTCATGACATAAAATTTTTTTAAAAATTAAATTTGAAATTAAGTAAAATATGAAACACAGCTCGCATTGACTAGTCGAACCCGACACCATATGTGTGCATTGTCATCATATGTGTGTGTATAAGGAAAATGTCGATTCTAGGACTTTTAAATTTTTCATATCGGGAAAATTTTAAACTAGTCAAATTAGAAAAGACATGTATCTTATGTTGTGGGTCATTAAAACTTAATCAAGTTTTTAAAATACTTTGAGAAAATTGGTCTCACTTCTTATAAAAGAAAAACTATTAAAAGTTTTAATTTCGACATGTTGTTTAGAGAAACCTTAAATTTTTTTTTTTTTGCGACATATGCAAACAAATGGTTTCTATTTCATGGGAAATAAAAAATAGGTCTATCATTCAACGTATTTGTCATTATTTAAGGTGTATAATCATGTTCAGAGCCAATGAAACTAAGAGTTTCAGGGGCTTAGAAAGTGATTAAGGACTTTAAACCATGACAGTGTTTGTCAACAATTAAAATGGATAATACTTTCAGAGCCGATAAAACTAAGAGTTTCAGGGGCTTAGAAAATGTTTAAGAGTTTTAATTTTGACATTGTATGTCGATAGATAAGGCGGATAACATTCTCAGAGCCGATAGTTTTAATTTTGACATTCTATGTCAGAGGCTTAGAAAATGTTTAAGAACCTTAAAGATTGACATTATTGGTCAATTGTTAGAGTACATAACATTTTCTAGAGCCAATGAAACAATGTGTATCAGGGGCTTAGGAAATGTTTAAAATCTTTAAAGTTCGACTTGGTTTGTTGTTGCTAATGTTTTGTTGTTTATATCTTTATGCAGATCGCTGAAAGACAATTCCACAACAATCATAACTACTTATTAACCTGGATGTCCACCCGGCGAATGCAGCAGAGTTTGTTCCTATTCTGGAGTTCTTTCAACAATCCAGAATTCGAAGGGTTCTCACTGCTAACCCGGTGATCAGATTGACGTATCTTCGTCAATTCTGGGCTTCTACTAGATATATAGCTGGGAATAATGAGAGGATAGAAGCTACGGTGAACAATCAAGTCATCCACTTCACTCCTCAAGATTTGATCCAGATACTTGGATTGGGTACTAAAGCCCAAGAGGGAGGAGCAAATGGTCCCACCAGATACCCATTAGCACTACGATATGGAGTTTACAGAAGAATGGGTTGTGTTGGTGCTCAAAACCAGAACACCTTCACGAAGAACTGCATTCACGGAAGATGGAAGTTCTTCAGTCACGTGGTTTTGGTGGCTCTTAGCAACAGAAAGACGGGGTATGATAAGCTGAATATCGAGACTCAGTCCCAAGTAGCTTATCATACCCTGTTCTTTCGAGTGGAACAGGGTCATGGTAATGCTGAAGTAGATGCGGAGGTTGCACAACAAATGTTCGAACCAAATGATGTTCTAAATCAGGTTCAACATTTTGATGCTCAGGCCGATCTAGATAAAGAGATCGAAGAGCTGTTCGAGGATCACGAGGCCGATGATACGGCAAGTAGTGATTCTCATGCCACTATGAGCAGTATAGAGGACGACTCTAGAGATGATGATGATGATGATGATGATGATGATGATGATGATGGTCAAGAGGACCCTCAAGAAAGAGCACGCAGGCTTAGACAAGAATAGCTTGCTACTCAATCTGAAAGGGAACTCAGGGCTGATGCAGACTTCCAGCCTGAGGAGGAGGAAGAAGAAGATAGTGAGCCTCTTCAGCCTAGGAGGAGAAAGAGGGCTGATGAAGGCACATCTGGCACTCAAAAGTCTCAGAGACTTGGTGCCACGATGGGTGCGACAGTTGAAGAAGGGTAGAGTCGTTTGTCTGAGCATGTGCAGAGAGATTCTGAGGAGGTAACTGCTAGACCTAGGGGATGAGGTAAGGGTTTGATGATGAGGCCACCAGTTGAGCAAGCAAGTACAAGAATCAGACTTTCAGCTACAGGGTCTGCATTCACATCTTTCACCAGTGCCGCAACAATATCAGTGACACAAACTACAGTTACTCTTCCGGTTGTTGGAACTTCTACAATCCAACAACCACATGCAGCTATCATCAGACCGGCTGCACCAAGACCAACTGCACCACCAACTATTCCTTCTCGACCATCAGTGATGTCTTCCCAACCAAGCAGCTCCAGAACCGACAACGATGACATATCTGGGTTGGTAAAGCAAGTGGCTGATGTGCGAGCTATGGTTGCTAGCTTGACAGAGAATCTGTCTAAGCAGGAAGAATCACATCGTCAGGAGCTTGAAGAGCTGAGGGCTAAAAATACCCAGCTTTGAACAAGGCAGGAGGCTCTACAATCGATCCAATCTGAGACAACCAAGCACCTGAAGTTGATCTTCGAAAGATTGGAGAATCACACTGAAGTAATAAAGAGCCAGACTGTACGTTTGACAAGCTTCGATGACGACTATGACCAGCTGAATGAGATCATTGGAAATCTTAAGTCTCAGGGGAGATACAGCGAACCTGCAAGGATGATGCCCTTAGGAGGGAAAGAAGAGAGGACGAGGGAGATGATCCTAGCAAACAAAGGGAGACTGCAAGATTTCCAATAGGTACGAGGAGTGTTATATCTTAGGGGGAGCAAACCTCTCGAGCCCCCATAGCTGAAGAAAAAGGGAAAGTACCTGCCGATGCTAGTCCCACACCAACTGGCGATGTTGGAGTTGGTGCCCAGGAATGACCAACGGGAGATGTAGGAGTTGGTCACCAGAATGTTCCGATTCTTTCTGGAGATGATGTGATATCATCAGACTCTTCTGGAACCTTAAACCTGAAGAACGAGATTTTTCTGAAGTTCGGACATGATAACGTGGCATATCAAGATGTAATGGCTGACATGATCAAGCCAAAGGATCCTGGATCTAGGGCAAATCAAGAAAAAGCTCGAAGACTTGCTGCAAGTAGAAGCACAGATTCACCGACAGAGTCTGACTCAGATTTTGAGAAGGAAGCTCAGGTCGAAAGGAGAAAGAAGACCAGAAGAGCGTGAAGAACGTTTAAAGTTCCTGAAGAGGGTTTTTGGCCACACTGAGGATGACAAACGAAGACTTGAAGGCCATATCTAGATGCTGATGTGAAGGGGGAGACTGTTAGTGCATGATTCTCGGTGACATGAGCATTCTAGATATGTGTTGTATATTTGTGTATAATTTCAAGTCATCTAATTATCTTGTAATTATCGTTTGTCTTAATATTACCCTGGCATATTTTGTGTAAGCCAATTGGGCTCCAACTTATGTTTATATGATTGTTTATTATTTGTACTTTGCAGGTTTTAGATGTAAGGTATCCTATTGTTGCGTCGATCGTAATAAGACGTGATTCGTTATGTCAAGAGTGCGGAATCCTCTTGAGATAACTAGATTGCTATTGCCTTTTGCTTATTAATGAGTAATTAACCAACCTAAGGAGATGCACAACACTTGTGGTTCGTGTAGGAGTTCACACGAAGGAACAAGTGACTTAAATTCGTAAATTCGTGAATATCTTCAAATGATTAACCAAGATTAAAAGCGATTAACCTAATTCCGTAAATTAGGTCTTGTATTTATACTAGTTGTGTATTGGATCGTGTGGGCTTCGGCCTTAATTAAGTATTAAGCCCGATTAAGCAACCAATCGATCTCCCTCGTGCTGACGTCAGCACGAGGTCAGTCCTACATGCTGATGACATCAGCACGAGGTTCGAACCTTTGGTGCTTTGTTTGACTTCGTTTGGCTCGTACATAACATCCAATCATCGTTTAAGTATTCTACGACAGTTATAAAGCTTGATTCTATGTTCTTGTACCTGCAAAACAATATATAACACATAAACACAATACAAAACATAAACAGATATAATATTGAAGTTCAAACGTAATCATTAAATATCAATACAAGTTCTTATTTAAATGATTACAAACATAGTTCCTAAAACATAAACGATAATCAAATCTATGTTGCGATTGTCACAACGAATCTGCATCTACATTAGACATTACATGTAAAGAGTCATTAAGTTAATATTGTTTCTGCGTATTTACAGCAGTTAAGATATTAACTTAATGTACTTCCAGAGGGAAGTTAAGACATTTGTGTTGCTGCGTATTTACAGCAGTTTGAACATTAGTCTTATATACACACTTCCAATAGGTAATATTGTCGACACTGTTTCTGCGTATTCACAACAGTTGAAATGTGTCAAAGGCTAATGCTAGTTCTGCATATCTTTACAGCAGTTAAAGCATTAGTTGAGTTAATGTCGGTTCTGCGTCTTCACAGCAGTAAAGACATTAACTCATAGTACAATGTCGGTTTTGCGTCTTGACAACAGTAAAGACATTTACTCACCATATCCTAAGTGTTATTTGAGGGTTCTTAGGAACAAACAAAAAGTCTTGCTTGGTCAAAGTAAGAACACTCAAATATTCATTTGAGAGTTTCTAAGAAACAAGCAAAAATATGCTTGTTCTCAAGAACTCTCAAATGGTTTGAGAGTTTCTGTGCAAACAAGCAAAAGTATGCTATGCCCACAAAAACACGTAAACAGGCCAAAACCCTAATAGGTTTGGGCTCAGAAACACGCATGGGCCTGCGTGTTTAAGAACACGCAAAGTGCCATTTGTGTGTTCCTAAATCCGATGTAGATATATAAACCGTGGGTTATCTCAAGGAATTTCCGTACCTCGACATATCCCTTTAGTCGATCTCTGGTTTGATAGTAGTGCAAGATCAGAGGGATTTACAACATAACACAAAAACAATCGACTTAGAAATCAATCACGCAGGAACGCTAGCCAAAATAAATCCGATGTAGATTTCGCCGGAAAAACTTGTTTGAATCGAAAAGAAAGACAACAAAGAAATTGCACTTCGAATCCAACCAAATTCCGAATCCAAAAACCTTTGTTTTTGAGCTCAGATGTATGTTTTCAGTGTGTGTGTGTGTGTGTGTGTGTGTGTATGCTTGGTGTGTGTTTTTCAGTTGACATTTCTTTTTCCGTCCTTCGTGATTTTCAAATTCTGGGTTTGTATTTGACTTTGGAAGTAGAATAAGAAGAGATCATGGTGAAATAACGAATATGTCCCTCAATAGACGGTTGTTAGTCACGGAGTGAAAAGTGAAAAATTTGACCAACTTCAGGGTTTTTACTGTAATTAATTCACTAAAGGGCAAAAACTGAAAATCCTGTCAACTTGAGAGATCAAAAATTAAATTTTCTCTATTTATTAAGATGTGTATAGCATGAATAGTAAAAAGCTTATAAAATAGGGATAAGTGCCTAAAAATCAGTCAACTAATGCTCAAAAGTTATTGCGTGCACGAACTGTTGGTCAGCTTTATTGTGTTCACGAAACTTGATATAAGGTGCCCTATTGTTGTGTGGATCGTAATAAGATGTGATTCGTTATATCAAGAGTGCGGAATCCTCTTGAGATAACTAGATTGCTATTGCCTTTTGATGATTAATAAGCAAGTAACCAACCCAAGGAGATGCAAAAGGCTTGTGGTTCGTGTAGGAGGTCACACGAAGGAACAAATAACCTTGATTCATGTATAATCACTAAGATCTAAAAAGATTAGAAACGATTAACCTAATTCCGTAGATTAGATCTTGTATTTATACTAGTTAAGTATTGGATCGTGTGGGCTTAGGCATTAATCGAAGATTAGGCCCGAAACAATAAGTCAATCGACTTGCCTCGCGCTGACGTCAGCACGAGGTTGTTCCTACATGCTGATGACGTCAGCACGAGGGACGACCTTTGACTCTTTGTTTAGCTTCGTTTGGCTCGTACATAACATCCAATCATCGTTCAAGTGTTCTACGACACTTATAAACCTTGATTCTATGTTCTTGTATCTGCAAAACAATATATAACACACAAACACAATACAAGACAAAAACAGATATAATATTGAAGTGCAAACGTAATCATTAAATATCAACACAAGTTCTTATTTAAATGATTACAAACATAGTTCCTAAAACATAAACGATAATCAAATCTATGTTGCGATTGTCACAACGAATCTGCATCTATAGACTCCTCCTTGACGATTGCAACTAGATCTCTTTAAAGTCTTCGAACTTGAACTTCAAAGCTATCCATTAAATAAAAGTCTTGTGCTATTCGCATGAATTCTCTCTTGCAAACAATGTGCGAGAATGTTGCGATAGCGCCTTTCTTCAACTTTCCAATATTCCACTGTTGAACAAGGTGTATCCAAAAGTCTTCTCTGATCACCTCTTGAGAAATTGACAACCTACATTGGATCATACATGCGTAGCAACATTTGTTCTTGTGAATCATCAACGAACATCTTTGCTTCGCCTGACTTGATATCTATTTGCCAAAATGTCATCTCTGTCAGCATATCTTGATCCCATCTGATAGTGGGAACCTTTTTAACACATTTAATCCTTTTCTAGACAAACCGAAATGTGCCATCTGGATTTTTAATCTTCTTCTTCGGTGTAGGTTTAATCAACCTATCTTCAGGCTACAAACCTCTATCACTGAAATTCCAAATTCTTTCACTTCGGAATCTATTCCTATAGAAATCTGCAAGTCCATTACTCTGAAGATTAACAAACCATCGTCTACCCAAATCTATCATGTCTGAATCACTAAGAGAATGGAAATGTCTTTGACTCATCGACATGTAATGGCATCCCTCCTTTCTCTTGAT
This sequence comes from Erigeron canadensis, assembly GCF_010389155.1. Taxonomy (NCBI): domain Eukaryota; kingdom Viridiplantae; phylum Streptophyta; class Magnoliopsida; order Asterales; family Asteraceae; genus Erigeron; species Erigeron canadensis. Next base: position 19,698,567 of record NC_057762.1, on the reverse strand, counting down.
AACAAATAAATCGATTCTCTGATCATAAAACCAACTTTGTATCACTGAGAAGTACTTGGGTGCATCCTTGTCTGAGATAAACTCCCAAAACATCGATGGTTTATACCTATCACGTATTACCAAACCAGTATGTCCTCTATAACCTGGAATTAGTCTATTAATTATAAACTCATGATCTTGCTACACCGGAGGTATATTAAATCTTCCAAGATCAACCTCTCGCGAGTATCTATGTTCCAGTATAGATCAAAAATATTATCATGTCCTTCATCAACTATATTTGCATATACAGCAAATCTAAAACTTGCAGCATTCTTAGGTTCAGCTTCAGCTATTGGTTCAGCTTGAATGATTTCATCTTCATTAAAGACACGATCAAAGTCATAAGGTATCTCAAGCAACATTTTCTATCAGCTTCCGAAGTAATGAACTCTCCTTCTTCCATATCTTCATCATTGATACTTTCTAAGTTTTCCTCAGCATCAAGATCGTCCAATGCACCTATCCTTTGAAGCTTATTTGCAATTCAAACGATTTACATATACAAAGATAGAGAACATAAATTATAAGTCAAGACATAATAAAATAGTATAAATACATAAAAGAAATTAAAATAAATAATACTATATCACAATAATAATGCAACAATTACATTAATATTTATCTTATAATCTTTATCTATTTTAACTTACAACAATAATATTATATCATAAATATAATGTAACAAATACATTCATATTTATCTTATAATTACAAAAACAAAAATAAAAAATCATTAGCATTAAGGTTCATAATCCGAATCTGAATCCGAATCTGACTCTGACTCTGAAGATGTATGAGTTAACCCTGACTATTCTTTCATTTGATCCCTAAGTGATCCTGGATCATAATAATTATCATAATCCATAATCTCTGCTCTAGCTCTCATATGAGCTTGTGGATCATATCCCAATCTCTTTTCTAATCTATGCACAATTAAATGGTGCAAATCAGACTCTGTAGAGGCATTGGTAGTAGAATCAGTCTTAGTTGACTCACTATCCTGAGTAGATTTTCCTTTGCTAAGATTTTCTTTTTCTATATGATTATGAGGATCATTCACTAGCTTTTCTCGAATCTCCATTTCTATTCTATTAGAATTAGAATTGGAGTTACCTGAATTGGAATCTTCCTCATCATCATTATTTGGATCATCAGGATCTGCATCTGGAGTGGTCATCACAACTTTGCCTTTATCTTGAGTCTTAGAAGTACTTGCACCAGCTGTACCAGAAATCTCTGACTCTCTTTGTCTTGACGACTCCCCCTGAATATTTGCAGTCTCTGTATCCATAGCATCATTACCAGCATCTTGACCTTGACCCTGATTCTCTGGCTCACCATCTGTTTGTTGTTGATTTGGATCTTGAGCTCGATCTTGATCATCATGATCATCATCTCTAGTCTTCTTAGCAAGCTCATCATCCTTACAACTACTTTTATCTCCCCCTTGAGCCAAGAATTGGTCAAGTCTAGAACCAAGAGACTGAACAAGAGCTGTCATCAAGTCCATCTCTTCCTGATCCTTGTTAGCTTGGAGCTGTAGCTTATTCTCCAAAGCTTGAACCCTCATCTCCAACATCTTCTTCTCAGAAAATAAACGACTCAGCTGCACTTGAACAGGAGCAACATTAGATGTAGAGGCCTGAGGTGGCATCGTAGCTTCAAAAGAAGGCATACGAGCACTGAAAGTTCCTGTGAGAGGCATCTGAGGTCTTTGCAAAGGAGCCAACAGACGTCCCATGATTGTAGAAACAGGAACTGTCGCCTGAATAGGAGCAGACGAAGGCCTAGAAGCAACAAGTGTCGGCTCTGGCTCTTCACGAACTGTAGACTCCGGAGCAGTAGGAATCGTAACAGTTGTAGCCTCAGTAACAACTTGTGCGCGAGAACCAATTCCGCTAATGATAAACTTTGGTCTCGACCTTCTCTCCCCAACAACAACACCAATAGCAGAAGTAGCAGACACAGAAACAGGAACATCAGAGACTGAAGCTCTTAAAGCAGCAACCAATGGAGTATCACCAACATTAGGTGCATGAGACCTCTCCATGGCTTCATTATAAGCAGCAAATTCTCTATCAACTTCAGCTTGAGATCTTTCTTGTCTTCTTCTTCGCTTCGGCAATATTTCTTCCTCTTCTTCATCTTCTGAATTCTCAACAACATTAACAGGAAATTCAGAAGGACCAACATCAACATCAACTGGAGCAGAGGTAGAAGAAGAAACTCCAGTAGTTGGTGGCACAAGATTTGCGGGATCATCAATATCCTCCATAAGAGCATCCATATTTGGATCATGCTCCAGATCTCCAGCATATAGAGGAACATCATTGAGTCCCTCAAACTGATCAGCTCGCTCTTCTTGAGGACCTTCTTGAGCCTGATCATCACCAGCAGTAGCAACAACGGGTTCTTCATCTTCCCAACCTTGTCTAGGAGCAACATAGTTAGGATCAATCAAATGTCCGAACAGAGGTGGATTATCAACATGTACCGGAACATTTCTACCCGACAAGTGCTTCATATTTTCAACAAATGCCTTATAAGTAAGACGACCTAAATTGAATGTAGGACCGTCAAATGGCAATTCAGCTGCAAAGTGACGAATAATTATCATCACAAATCTTGGAAACAAAAAGAATTTCTTGTCTGTACCAAATGACCTCAACTGCTTCTTCAAATTATCAAAAATGTACTGAGAAAAGCTATACGACTTGTTCAGCCCCAAGGCAACCATCTGAGAAGCATTCTGGATATTCATCTGGTCATAGCCTGTACTCCGATGACTAATGGACCTCAACAAACAATAAGCAAGAAGCTTCCATTTGCCACGAAGATGATTCCTGAAGTATGGGTGAGAAATAGCACCAGTATACCCCATACGACGTAGAGCACCATCACAAAATTCCTCTAAAAAGTCAGTCGGACCTTACTCTATCTCGACATCACCTAAGTGTAATATCATCCGTAGGTCTCCAGCCGAAAACGAGAAAGAACTTCCTCCAACAGTAGTGCGAATGTACATACGATCACCCAGCTGCACTGATCGGGCTGAGTTCCAAAACTCCCGAATGAGACTTATCACCAACGGAGGGTTCTCTATCACTGCAAAATGTACACGAGAACGTGCAAGAAACTGTAGGACACCATGAAACTCTGGTGTGCACCCCGTCTGAGTAATACTGAGATCAAGTGCAGCATTGTGCTCCTTGACAAACACACGAGCACTATTACCTTGTCCTGCCATACCAGCACAAAAACAGACAAAAATGACAACAAAACGAAAAGTTAGAATAAATGAAATCAAAAAATTAGGGTTTTGGTATTCTGCTTCGTGATGACGTCATCACGAGGAATATCCTCTTCGTCGTGACGTCAGCATGAGCTTCAAATGAAACCCAGAAACACGAAGCATAAACATATCCATTCGATGAATAAATGAATTTAAATCATCAACTTGGACTTGTTTTACTTGTGAATCATGCCCATAAATCAAAATCAAAACTAATTCGATGAACACGAAGTTGGTTCGTGTTCTTCGTGTGAATAGTGACCGAAACACAAGCCTCTTTGATTAAGCTTGATTTAACACTTGTTTCCTTAAAGTTTTGTTAGATTTTAACATGTTTAAACATCAATTAATCTAATTTTAAGTCTAATTTAAGTCCAAATCATCAAAAATCAAAGATCTAATTCGTGGTTCGTCCGAGTTACTGTACACGCGAGGTAAAATCGAAAATCGGGCATTATAACGTCTTGTAATAGATGAATTTCGAAGCTAAAACATCAATAAACTATCCTAGATCATGAATGTACCAACAAATCTGGTTAAGAAACGGAAAAGGGAAATGAAATCGTTCGAATAGAGATCACGAATGAACAGTGGCACGAAGGATGTAGTTCGTGTGAATTACTTAGGGTTAATTTTCGATTGACGCGCGAGGCATACTGATGTCAGCACGAAGGACTTCGAATTTTTCAGATTTTTATTCACACAGGCTTCATTCCTTAGCCAAATTTCGTGAATTTTCCAAAATTCTAAACAAGGAAAAATTACGAAAATTCCAGAAACATAAACCTGTAGATATTCGTTACCAAAAACCTGTATCTACTCGAATATGCAATCGTAGATCATCCGTACTAACTTGTCATCACAATAATGTATTAAATAAATCTTACATTATTATCTTGACATAAAATCGATCATTTCTTCATTGATGTTTAACTTTAAACAAATGCAAACTTACATCAAAACATATTTAATGTATAATGCATTACAATACATCAAAATATCATATCAACAACTTATCACATTACATCTTAGGTTGTGATCTTGATAATACAGTTATAACCTATCACACTAAGTCTTAGGTTAAATAATAAAGGAAATCCATCCTTGTAGCACAGTTCTTGTAATATCTGAGCACCTTTTATTGTCCGTCGCAATGCAATTCTAAAAGCAAGCGAAAACAATTTTGCCTTCAATCACAAACTGAAATTTTGATGCCAATTTCATTGTAAAATGAGTTTATTATCTGTAACCTGCACACTTAACAAACTTTATCAATGCACCAAAATCAACAAAATATCATAAATATGCAAAACAACCAAAATCTTAACCTAGCAATCATTACAAGATCTAAGGCAAGTCCAATCTTTGTCAAACATACTTATCAACCAAAAACAATTGAAATTTCAAAAATTTACTTGAAACACATTCAAAAAGATTTTGACTTTTCAATTTCAAATCCATTTCATTTTCTACATTAAACAACTTATGTATTAATTAGAAAATCCATCTTATAAACATTTATACCGTAAGCAACAAGACTTATATAATTCACTAAGAATTATAACTTTTAATGCTTATCAAATCTCTTGTGCAATAAGACTAGTTTGACACACAAACTGACACTTATTACACAAATAAAAATAAAAATAAAAATAAAAATAAAAACAAAACAAAATAAAATAAAATAAAATAAAAATAAAGTAAAAACTAAACTACTTTATTTATTTACAAGAAATCTTAAGTTTTTGTAGATTAGATCAGATTAACATTTACATAAGTCTGCAAGTGAGAAATAATTCTCTTATTATTAGTTATGAACAGTGACCCAACCACGATTACCGGTATATTTGTCCTCTTAAACACTTGGTACTTCCAGTTTCCTTTGACTTGTGACACTTTTGACATACCCTGGCCAAGGACAGTCACCATGTAAGTAGCCTAATATGGCATTGAATAGTTTGTGAACTTATGTGACCCACATTCAGATGTACTTCCGTAATCGATACAAGCACTAAGATAACAAATATTCAATATATATTCAAAAACATTCTTAAACAAATCATGAGACACTTTTTAGATAACAGAATTTAATTACTTTGTGATTTAACTTATTTTCTTCTGCATTTCATTATTTATAAGGAACCCGTGATTTTCTATGAGACCCATGTAGCGAACTTTCTGACAACCTATCCCAAGTTGGAAGCTTTAGGTAGGCTAGGTATATAAAGACACCCCGATGACATACTTGTCCGAATCTCAAAGACCACATTAGCCCCTTAATTAACATTTATTTCATTTGCATAAACAATATCACATTTAGCTTTCATGCTCATGATTGGTAGAGGTTTTTGCCTATATTTTGAACGAATTCTATAGTAATGCTAGATCTTTCACAAAATTTAAGGACTAGATCAATTCATTACTGAAAAGCAAGCATTCTCAGCCATATATCTGAATATGTTTCCCACAAGAACATTGTATAATTTATGTTCATATTAAGGAAACCTTGCTTCTTTGTGTCTACCAATATATCCCAAATTGTAATCACTGAACTAAGCAGTTATATTACGATTAAGCAGACTTAAAAGCTAAGTATCCTCACTTCTAATCGTCTTAAAGCATTAACTTAAATCTCTCCCATATTTTTGTCATTTTCTCATTTTTATGGTTTTTATACACTAAGAACCCCTTTTTGTATTTTTATGACTCTAGCTATTTACAGACACAAACTTACAAAATTAGTTCTTTGAGAGATTTAATATGAATCAGCATTCTTCATCCCATTGAGAAGAATTAACTTCTCAAATCGACCCTTATCAAATGCTTTGGTATACAGATCAGCTAAATTATCATCGGTTATAACCTTTTCCTAATGAATTAACTTCTTTTGGGTACAATCACGCAAGAAATGATGTCTAATATCAATATGCTTGGTGACTTTATGCATGACAGGGTTATTTGTAATGTCTATAGCTGACTTATTGTCTATTCTAATAGGAGTATCAAGAAAATCCATACCGTAGTCACGAAGTTGTTGCTGAATCCACAATACCTGGGAACAACAACTACCAGCAGCCACATACTCTGCCTCACATGAAGACTGAGCAACACATGTCTGCTTCTTGCACTGCCACGATACTAATCTTCCTCCTAACAACTGACAACCTCCAAAATCCGAATCAGTATATGCAACAAAATCAAACGTTCCTCCCATTGGATACCATAGACCAAGCCCTAGGTTTCCCTTAAGATAACGTAGAATACGTCTTGCTGTAGTCAAATGTGACTCTTTCGGACTAGCTTGAAATCTAGCGCAAAGACAAACAGTGAACATAATATCTGGACGTGAAGCAGTCAGATACATCAATGAGCCAATAATAGCACGATAATAAGTTGCATCCACAAGTTCATCTTTCGGATCAATAACTCCTAAACCATGATTTTGCTGAATAGGAGTACCATATGTCTTGGACTCTAGCATTTGAAACGTCTCCAAGATGTCATCGACATACTTAGACTGGTGAATAAAGAATCCATCTGTCCTTTGATCTACTTGTAGTCCGAGGAAAAATTGTAATTCCCCCATAGCACTCATTTCAAATACATTTTTCATGCTCATTTCAAACTCTTTGCACATCTTTATATTAGATGAACCAAAGATGATATCATCCACGTAAACTTGTACAATCAGATAATCTCGCTTCTTCCACTTGATAAACAATGTGCTGTCTATCGATCCTCTTGTAAAACCATTTGTCAACAAATGTGTTGACAACTTTTCATACCACACTCTGGGTGCTTGATGCAATCCAATAAGAGCCTTATCCAGTCGATATGCTATTCTTGGATAATTCGGATCTTCAACCCCGGTGGTTGGTGAACATACACTTCTTCTTTGACTTCACCATATAAGAAGGCACTCTTAACGTCTAACTGATACACCTTTATACCTTTGAAACTTGCATAGGCTAAAAATAACCTTATAGCTTCAATCCTAGCAACTGGTGCAAAAGTTTCGTTATAGTCATATCCTTCTCGTTATGCAAACCCCTGAACAACCAAACGTGCTTTAACGATCCCTTTGTCATCTCGTTTGCATTTATATACCCAACGACTTCCAATCGGTTCTTTACCTCTAGGCACATCTACTAACTCCCAAACTCCAAGTTTTTCAAATTGAGCTAATTCTTCTTGCACAGCTTCAACCCAACATGGATCTTGAAGTGTTGCCTTAACATACTTAGGTTCTACTTGTGAAATGAAACCAGAATATAAACACTCAGTTATTAGTCCAGTGTCTTTTACTTCACAAAACAAACTAGTCAGGTCCTTATTTAACTGATTTCTAGTTCGAACAGGTTCTGTAGCATTACCAAGAATATTTTCAAGTGGATGATCCTTATTAATTCGATATTGAGGAATCGAATCAACATTCAGACTTTCTCCTAAATTTGTTCTAATCTGAAACTCAAGAGAGCTAAAATCATCTTCCGATTCTTCAGAAATAGGATCATCATCAGGCAGTGTAACCTTCGATGGAGTAGGTGGTGTAGTGTTCTCGGGTTCACTATTATCTGAATCTGGTGTCTTATTCTTGTCCTTACCACTTTCATCAACATCAGTAGTAGACTGAACATTGGTTGGAGTAGTATCGACATTTCGAGTAGGCGAAGATATAGGAGTATTATCCATGTGATCTCTTAAAATAATCACATCATCAACTGTCTCAGGATCTGAATAAGAATCAGGACCATGTAGTGAACTAAACACACTATCGTAATCGAAGTTTTTACCACTTCCAGAATGAATAGCGGGCTTATGACTGACAATCTTGACATTTATTCCCAAATCAACTTTGCCGGTCTGTTTGTTGTAAACCCGTCGAATTGATGTTCCCGGTTTATAACGCATGAGAAATCCCTCTTCAACCTTTGAATCAAACTTTGACTGAGGTAGATACTTCAAGAAAGTACACGGTACACCAAATGGTTCAACATTCTGTAAATTTGGTTTCTTCTTATGTAGAAGCTCATAACATGTCTTATTATGACGCTTAACTACATTAACCCTATTTAAAATATGACAAGCTATATTCACCGCCTCCCCCCAAAACATAGTAGGAAGCCCTGAATCTGCAAGCATAGTTCTGGTTGTCTCGATTAGAGTCCTATTCTTTCTTTCAGCAACTCCATTCTGTTGTGGTTCATACGGAGAACTGTATAGATGTTGGATTCCCTTTGACAAACAAAAGACATCCATCACATTATTCTTGAATTCAGTTCCGTTGTCACTCCTGATTCTCTTAACACGAACTCCATAAATATTTTCAGTTTCAACAAAGAAATTTATCAAAATCTGCGGAGTTTCATCTTTCGATTTAAGAAAGAATACCCATGAGAATCTCGAGTAGTCATCAGTAACCACCAAACAGTAATACATTCCACCGATACTTCTTACATTCATTGGACCAAACAAATCCATGTGAAGTAACTCGAAAGGATTGGCAATAGAATTTTCTTGTTTCGGTTTATGTGCAGACTTTTGTTGTTTACCTTTCAGACAAGGTACACATTTGTCTTCCATTCCAAACCGTTTCATGGGAACGCCTTCAACCAAACCATGTTTGACAATGTCATTCATCTTTCAGAAATTGATATGTCCCATTCTTCTATGCCATAGTAAAGATTCAGATTCGTTTGCTTTCGATAACAAGCAAACAGACTCCTTTGGATCATCAACACCTAACACAAGGCCATAGATGTCTCTCTTCCTATGAGCTTTTAGCAGGATCCAGTCTTCAGGAATAACATAGCCTGGTTTCAATATAAGTGCTTCTTTCTCATTAAAATGGACATTGTTACCCTTGTCACAAATCTGAGAAACACTTAATAAATTATGTGCTAACTGTTCCACATAATTGACTTTCTCCAGCGTAATCTTCCCATTGAGAACATCACCTTGGCTCGAGATGTTGCCGCCCTTGGGACCTGCAAAACTAACATACGAACCATTTACATCTTCATAATTGGACAAAATATTCTTGTCCCCTGTCATGTGCCGAGAGCATCCACTGTCAACATACCAAAGACTGATAGGCTTCCTTGGTTCTCCCTGCACATCGGACAATAAGATGGTTAGTTTCTGAAGGGAACCCAAACCTTTTGAGGTTTAGGTTTTCCGAATTCATCTCGAATGATCAATTCGGTCCAATATCCATCGCTCTGTAATGGAGCCTTGGATGAAGATGGTGTCACAGACTGTTTCTTAGGTGAAGTGAAACGAGTCTTAGGAGGTGAATTCCTTGGTGAGTGAGTACCAAATCTAGGTTGACTCCCTAATCGATCATAAAATTTAGACGAACTATTAATTCTAGAAGGAGGAGATCGATTTTGTTGATCCATCTTCCTAAGTGAATTACTCCTTTGAGGTGTACAAGAACGACTTGGACTTACACTACTAGAAGTAGTATTCTGTGAAGGTCCTTGTCGTTTTGGAGTCTTACATCTATTGACATTAATTCTTTGATCTGTAACAGTAGACTCACCATATGACACATTCTAAGTAGCTTAACATAATTCTGTGCATTTTTATTATCATGATATCTTTTGGCATATTCCTCATAATAATCCTTTTTATATGCACTCATAAATTTTGGTGAAGCTACTTGTTCAACTAGTTCACCCTTCCCTCTAGTATTAGGAATATCACTAACATCCTTTGACTTGACTTGACTGTCATTCTTAGGATTCTTGACCTTCCTATTTGGACATTCAATAGTTATATGGCCTTTCTCACGACAAGTATAACACTTCTTTACTTGTTGTTTTCTAGATTGACCATTTTCTATTTCAAGGATTGGTATACCATACTCCTTCGATTCATTTATGGTATCAAGCATCTGTATTGCTTCTTCCATAGTTTTTACTGCTTTAAAAGGAGCATAATGTCTATCCTTATATAGAATTTGTTCAGCTAACCATTCTTCTTTATTTTCCACACACCAAACTTTATCAATTTTTGATTTAGGTTCAATCCTATTTATAGATACTTCTTTATCAACGTGTAGTATACTACTTCATCTGGATTAAAACCTAATTCAGTTTGTTGGTGATCTCTTTGTAGAAGTAAATCAGAATCTTTAGACATGTTACTTTCCTTCTTAAGAATAACAATTTCAGCAGTTAAACTAGTTAAATTTTCTTTCAATTTCAATATCTCAAGTTTTAATTCTGACACCATTTTAGAAACGTCAATTATAGAAGATAAAGAACAAGATACCTTCTGATCTGCAGCCTTGCAATCTGCCATGTATGCAACAAAGTCTTCAGTTGTCATACCTTCAGGTATCACAAAGTTCTTCATTTGTTCTTCAATGCTCTTCATAGAAATGTCATCAACAGGACTCGATGACTCTTCCTTTTCTTCAGATGCTTTCACTGCTGTCATTTGTTCACTCTCAGATCTTACGGTCTCAGCAACATTACATACATACTTCTGAACTATCTCAGATGCACTTTCTTCACTTGAGTATACAGCATAATCAATTGTTGCAGCTACCTCATCATATAATTTTACCATGTAGGCATGATTCGAGGTATCATCAGATTGTGTATCCCATTGATAAGTACCATCTGGATTCTGAACAACAATAGCCTTTGACTCCGAAAATGGTGACGAAACTGGCTGTTGTGGAGTAGCAGGATATGTAATCATTGCTTGCGTTTTATGATTACTCGGAGTAATACCGCCTTGATTGTAATTTTGACGACCACCAACGGTATTATCAATCCTCTTAGGTCGTTGACACTCTCTTGCAAAATGACCAAATCCATCGCAGTTATAATATTTCACCTTGGATTTGTCAAAGCCTTTACTGCCATTACCTATAGGTCTCCTAGTTCTCTGAGTGAATATTCTTACCTTAATAGTGAGCATAGCTAGCTGCCATTGTAGATCCATTTCTTCCAAATCATCGGGATCTATCTGATTGTAATCCTCATCAATTACTGCAGGATCAGTAATCTTTCCTCCGATAAATGCTTCATGAGCATTACAAAAGGCTGAGTAAACACTCATTCTTCCTTCTGCAGAACTCATACTCATTGGCATAGAATGAAAAGATTGTACATTGCTCTTGACATTCGTATGTGTATTGTCATAAGCAACATATCCAGCAATACCTTCAGCATCTACTATTGGTGTAGCTTCTGCACCACTTAGAAATGCATTGTTTCCCGAGCTAGAACTTGCTAAATGAACAGACTTAGCATGATATAAAGATGGATCTTGTGTGAAATCCGAGTGAGTATCTTTAATTCTTCTCTTCATGTCTCTGTTCATCAGCTTGGAAACTACCTTTTCAAAGTCCCATGTACTGTATTCCTGATCATCTTGAAGTTGATGAACATAATCAGTCCATCTCTTAGGCAATGAGTCCAAAAACTTATCAACTAGCTCAGTTTGAGGATAAACAACCTCAAAATACGACAACTCAGTGGTTAAATGACTGAATCGAATAATAATCTCGTCAAGAGATTCTCCTTTCAGTCCATTAAAGGCTTCATACTAGCGCTTCAGGAGTTTGATACGATTCTTCTTCAAGGTTACATCGCCCTCACAATATCTTTCAAGAGCGTCCCATAAATCCTTTGAAGTAGTGTACTTTTTGAACAAATGTACACTATCTTGCGGCAAGGCCATAGTAAGAGTGGACAAGGCCTTTCCTTCAATTGCGTATCTTTTACGTTCTTCAATCGGCATATCAGCATAAGTATACCTACCGATCACTCCATTCTTCTCATACGAAGGCCAATCAAAACCTTGAGTTATCACAAGCCACATTTCCATGTCGGTGAGACGAATGTAGTCTTCAAAACGTCTCATCCACATCTAATAATTTTCCATACGGAAAAATTTTGGAGGTGTGTTTCCACGACCAACCTCATGATCATGCATGATCATCTGGCTGATAAGTAGAGCATTAGGAGAGTTTGCGGCAACTGGTATAGTCGTCATTTCGAATCTTTCAGTAAACAAATCAATTGAAATAACAAGTAATTCGTTCAGCACGAAGTCAAACGAGCTCACACGAAGTACACGTGACACGAGGTACGTCACGAAGTCACACGAGTAATACGTGACACGAAGTAAGGCACGAAGTCACACGAGTAGCACGTAACACGAAAACAGACACGAAGTCACACTTGTAGCACGTGACACGAAGTCACACTTGTAGCACGTGACACGAAGACAGATGACGTAAGCACTTAGCATACACTACCTCGTGCTGACGTAAGCACGAAGTCACGCGAAGAAGAGCACGAACTTGACTAAAAATACGAATTTCGAATTGATTTTGCAATCAATAGCGAATCAAACGATCTTAAACCTTCTGGTAATCAACCTTAGGGCTCTGATACCACTTGTAAGGTACCCTATTGTTGTGTGGATCGTAATAAGATGTGATTCGTTATGTCAAGAGTGCGGAATCCTCTTGAGATAACTAGATTGCTATTGCCTTTTACTGATTAATAAGAAATTAACCAACCCAAGGAGATGCACAAGGCTTGTGGTTCGTGTAGGAGGTCACACAAAGGAACAAATAACCTTGATTCGTGTATAATCACTAAGATCTAAAAAGATTAGAAACGATTAACCTAATTCCGTAGATTAGGTCTTGTATTTATACTAGTTAAGTATTCAATCGTGTGGGCTTAGGCGTTAATCGAAGATTAGGCCCGAAAGAATAAGTCAATCGACTTGCCTCGTGCTAACGTCAGCACGAGGTTGTTCCTACATGCTGATGACGTCAGCACGAGGGACGACCTTTGACTCTTTGTTTAGCTGCGTTTGGCTCGTACATAACATCCAATTATCGTTCAAGTGTTCTACGACACTTATAAACCTTGATTCTATGTTCTTGTACCTGCAAAACAATATATAACACACAAACACAATACAAAACAAAAACAGATATAATATTGAAGTTCAAACGTAATCATTAAATATCAACACAAGTTCTTATTTAAATGATTACAAACATAGTTCCTAAAACATAAACGATAATCAAATCTATGTTGCGATTGTCACAACGAATCTGCATCTACACTTGAAGTTTTGGTTATTGTGAACATAAAACGGGATTATGGCTATGTGGGACCGATTACTTTCACGTTGACCTTTGACTGCTTACGTGACATACACACAATAACTTTTTGTGATTAGTTTATGCATACAATTACCTTTCAAAAAAATTTTATGCGTACAATTAAAAAAAATAAATTATTTTTTTTCAAACTTGCCGTAAACTGCAAATACTCGCCGGAAAACTTAAAAATCCGATTAAACCTTCGTTTCTTCGAATTAGACCACGAAATTCGCATCAAAATACTCAAAAATCAGTCGCGAACAAACCCTAAACAAAAGTTAAAGCGATTGAGACTCGCCGGAAAATTCACCAACTCGCCGGAAAAATTAAAATCACCATAACTTTGTTGTTTATTTGAGTTTCGACTTGAAACCAACACCAAACTGCTCAAAATTGTTGTCCGAAACTGGAAGAAACAACAAAGTTATGGTGATTTTAAATTATCCGGCGAGTCTCAATTGGTTTAACTTTTGCCGAGGGTTTGTTCACGACTGATTTTTGAGTATTTTGGTGCCAATTTCGTGGTTTAATTCGAATAAACAAAGGTTTAATCGGATTTTTATGTTTTCCGGCGAGTATTTGTAGTTTCCGGCGAGTTTGAAAAAAGATAATCTATTTTTTTTTAATTGTGTGCATAAACTAATACCAAAAAGTTATTGTGTGCATGTCACGTAAGCAGTCAACGGGTCAACGTGAAAGTGGTGGCCGACTAACTTTTGACCCGGTCACTTTTGCATGCTATAGGACTATTGAACAAGTTTCCTGAACACTAAAGCTGACCTAAAGTTCGTACACATAATAACTTTTGAGCATTAGTTGACTGCATTTCTGGGTACTTATCCCTATAAAATAATTAGTCACATCCTAAATAAGTAAAATATGTATCAGGAATAAATAGCAAATATCAATGACTATAAGGCTTTTATTAATAAACCAAAAGGCTTAAGTTATTCATGTTGACCAACGGAGCTACAAATCTTTTGGTGTAGAATTTGCAAAACAATATATATAACCCGATCGAACTTTTGGGAGGGCCAGGACCAAAATATATATAGTCTCATGAGTCATGACTCGAGCTTTTTGTTGGGCTTTCTAATTCAAAACGCGATACAAGCACGCCTCATGAACTCGAATCAACTTCCAAAATTCACCTCTCACTCCTTGCCAACGAATAAGATAGTCGTAATTAAACTAGTAATGAACGATTTCCCTAAGCTAGAGAAACAAAGTTTTAATCGAAACTTTAAAACTGCATTGTTATTCCATTCACCGTTAATGTACGTAAAGAGGGTTTCAGCATAAAACCCAAAATATGATGCTTCACTTTTAAGGAAGATAACTACTTGACAGTATATATAAAAAGAATAGAAATACTAAGATAAGATGTTATGGACTTATTTAAAAAGTCTTGATTTAATGTAAAATTTGATTAAGTCATATATAAATGTTTGTTTTGAACTTAAAAAGTCTAGATGAAATAACTTATACATATTTATCCTCCCAAAACTCTTAATTTTATTATAATAAAATTCATATTCACTACTAGAAAAATAGCCTTTAATGACACCAAAATTATGACACACATATTTTAATAACAAGCAAAAACAGATGTCATAAAAATCCTGTCATAATTTATAAAATTTGAAGAGTTTATGACACGCAATTGTTAGTGTCATAAAAAAAGGTGGTGTAACACGGGATACACTTTCTTTGCGTGTCATCCTTAGTGTCGTCTTATTATTTTTGTTTCCCGCTATTGACAAAAGCTTTGTTTCCCACTAGACCAAATTAAAACCCCCCAAAAAAAACCTAAGTACCTAAAAAGAAACCCTTTTACTGTTAAAAAAAAAATCAAACGAAGAAAGTGTAAATCATCATTAGCATCAAAAATCAAAATACAAAATATAGATACAAAATCTATTTCAATCGAAGATGAAGCCTTAAAATCCTCTTTACAGTCATCAATCGAAGCCCTAAAATCCTCTTTGCTGCTACAATCGAAGCCCTAAAATCTGTTGAAGACGAGTTACTGTTTAAAATGAAGCCCTAAAATTGGTAAATAATAATTTACTCGCTTTTATAGTGTATATATCTACATGTATATATATATATGTATCTATGTCTATATATCTATATGTATCTGTATCTACAATCCCTTTTACGTATCTGTATTTGTATATCTTATCTATGTGTATCTGTATCTGTATCTATATATATGTATCTGTATCTTATCTATCTATATATATGTATATGTATCTATATCTATATATATCTATATGTATCTGTATCTTATCTATATATGTATATGTATCTGTTGTTGGGTCTTTTGGGTTTTTATCAAAGTCATATTATCCTTATAACATGAAAAACGTAGCGGAAAAATGAACCTTTCATTATGTTATATATAGTTAAAACCAAATTTTAACTTATAAAAGAAAACCCCAAACAATAAGGATCCATGTATATGAATGTCATACAATCAAAATAACAACCATAGGGTGTTTAGAAGACTACCTTCTTCCAAGCTTATGAGAAGGTTGATATGAAGAAGATGATGTTCTTAAAAAGGCCAAGTCTTCAAGATAGAAGTACCTCGACCTTGCATACCCCAAGTCTCCAACAAACACCCAAATATGCTAGGATTTAGACTTGAAAAACCCTTCTCCTTTTGCCTTGTTTGTGCCGAAAATCAAGAGAGAAAAAGAGAGAGTTTTTGCACTTGAGAGTTGAGAGAACACTATAGCAAGTGCATGTATTAAGTGTGTGTTTCCAATGTAGCTAGTGGGTTATATAAAACAAGCAAATGCATGTGCATTTTGGGTGGGGGTGGCCGGCCTCAAGGTGAGACCACATGGGTCTCACCAACTCAAAATCCACTTGCATTTTCCTTTTATACAATATATATAAATGTATTATAACATGTTATATACCTTATGTAACATATTATGTATTATACATAACACACATAAGTGTTTATTTTGCCAAATAAACACATTCACATATTTCTCAAAATAAATTATCCATATAATTTACTCATATTTCTCAAGTGCATTTATTTAGAAATCCATTTTCTAAATGCTTCAAGTATTGATATTTATTTAAAGATCATATCATATAAATACATATCATAAGTGTTTGTCTAACTTGTTTTTGGGTATGACCTGACTTGGATCATCACATACTAGCCACGTCAATTTAATATGTGTCTTGGGCATCCGAAATTTCAACAATCTCCCACTTGCACAAGATTCATAGAATATTGACGCAAGTAGCAAATACCCCCTAACAACGGTTTGCTACCCCTAATACGTGTGACGTAGTGCCATTCAATAACATCATCCCCTTCAAGTCCCTACTTGAAATGATTTAGGTGAATCGATCATTTATCCTTTTGTCGCAGATGTCATGTTAAATCCTAGAGACATATAGTGATCATTCTCTATTGATTTAACTTTGTAACAGGCCTTAGACATCTAACTCTCAACGAATAAGAGGAACAAATCTCATTTCGACTACATATGTCTTTCACAATCACCTTATATCATACCTGAGCTTAGCCTTATGTACTGCCATGTTTCAGAACAGCGAAGAACCAAGTCAAAGTGTAATATTCAGTGAATATCAAGACCCAATATGTATCTCAGGTCTGAGGATACAATGATATTCGCCTTTTAAATCAAGATTACTTATGATCAATCACAAAGATTCCATGTAGTAATGCTTGAGTGCAGGTCAGTCCAATATTTGTATCCCACAAATATCTATGAACCTTGGCAGCAACAGATTGCTCTATATTCAAAACCTTTTGAACATCTACCAATCCAAGTTCATAACAGTCTTATATTCATATTTGTTCCCACAAATATGATCGACTACGGACATTTAGAATAACTAATTTATTCATGGATTTAAACATGCAAAAAATGGAACATAACACAATTTAAATGCATAATACCAATATTCATATAAAGTGTTAACAAATACAAGTGTTCCGATATCCAAATACATAAAATAGATCAAATCCAATCACTAGAATATCGAAGTCCCATGGCACAAGTATGACTTTCATGCTTAGGCCTTTCAAGGAGCTTTGTGAGTGGGTCCGCAATATTTTGATCGGTGTGAACTTTGCGAATACATATCTTTCCTTTTTCAACTTCATCCCTTATGTAGTTGAATCTCCGCTCAATGTGTCTAGTCTTTTGATGCACACGAGGTTCTTTGATTTGAGCAATTGCGCCCTCGTTATCACAAAGAATTTCTAGGGGTTCTTGAATGGAAGGAACAACCCCTAGATCGGCAATGAATTTCTTCAACCATGCAGCCTCTTGTGCTGCCAAAGAAGCGGCGATGTATTCCGACTCTGTAGTGGACAATGCAACCACATCTTGCTTCGAGCTTTTCCAAGAAACAGCTCCTCCATTTAGAATGAAGATGTACCCCGATTGTGATCGAGAATCATCTCGATCAGTTTGGAAACTCGCATCCGTGTAACCCTTTACAACGAGCTCCTCCTCACCAGATCCATATATTAAGAACATATCTTTAGTATTTTTAAGATATTTCAATATATTCTTGACAGCCATCCAATGACTATCTCCTGGATTTTGCTGGTATCTACTTGTCATGCTCAAAGCGCATGACACGTCCGGTCTCGTGCATATCATAGCATACATGATGGATCCTATAGCAGATGCATATGGGATTCCACTCATTTTCTCTTGCTCAACTTTTGAGCTAGGGGATTGAGAAGTGCTCAATATAGTTCCTCTTTGAATAGGTACTAAGCCTTTCTTAGAGTTTTCCATCTTGAACCTTTTCAAGATTTTATCTATGTATGCACTTTGATTCAAACCTATTAAGTGCCTTGATCTATCCCTATAGATCCTTATCCCCAAAATATAGGCGGCTTCACCAAGATCCTTAATGGAAAAGGAACTTCCAAGCCAGGCCTTGACACCTTCCAAGGTTGGAATATCATTTCGAAATAGAAGAATGTCATCGACATATAATACTAGAAAAGTAATGATGCTCCCACTAGCCTTCTTATACACACAAGCTTCATCAGCGTTTTTGATGAAGCCAAATTTCTTGACTTCTTCATCAAAACGACGATTCCAGCTTCTTGATGCTTGTTTCAATCCATAGATTGATTTCTTTAATTTGCATACTTTATTAGGATGTTTAGGATCGACAAAACCTTCAGGCTGATCCATATAGACATCTTCCTCAAGATATCCATTTAGAAACACGGTTTTAAAATCCATTTGCCATATCTCATAGTCATAATGAGCGGCTATGGCAAATAATATCCTAATAGACTTTAGCATTGCCACGGGCGAAAAAGTTTCATCATAGTCGACCCCTCGAGTTTGAGTGAAACCTTTTGCTACAAGTCTAGCTTTATAAGTAAGCAAGTTTCCATGCATATCGTGTTTCAATTTGAACACCCATTTACTTCCAACTACTTTGGAATTTGGTGGTTCATTAACCAATTCCCAAACTTGGTTATCATACATGGATTGCATCTCAGCGTTCATGACTTCTAACCATTTGTCCGAATCCGATTTGGACATTGCATCATGGTAGGTGGTAGGTTCATCAGAAACCATCATATAGCATTCATCCATAAGAAATCCATATCTTTCAGGTGGATAAGAAGCTCTACCAGATCTGCGAACGTTTTGTGTGTCTTGATCAACTCCTTGATCATCTTCAACATACTTTTGTTGAAAGCTAGTTTCACCCAAGTGTGTATCTGTCAGTGGTTCTTGATCTTCTTCAAGTTCCACTGTTCTAGAACTAGTTCCTTCCATAAGGAATTTAGTCTCCAAGAACTCAGCCTTTCGAGCAACAAATAGATTTTGCTCATTAGGATCGTAGAAATAATATCCCAAATCATCTTTAGGATATCCTACAAAGATACATTTAGTGGATCAGGGTTCTAATTTGCTTGAGGTATCATGTCTTACATAAGCCTCACAACCCCATACTTTTAAATATGACAAAGATGGAACTCTTCCATGCCATATTTCAAAAGGTGTTCTCTCAACTTTCTTGGTTGGAGCCATATTTAAAATTCGGGCAGCAGAGATTATGGCATAACCCCAAAATGACAGAGGTAGTGAGCTTTTGCTCATCATAGAACGAACCATATCTAATAGGGTTCGATTCCTCCTTTCAGACACACCATTATGTTGTGGTGTTCCAAGTGGAGTTAGCTGTGAGATGATCCCACAACTTCTGAGATGATCTTGAAAAGCATCACTTAGGTATTCACCTCCTCTATCAGAACGAAGAATTTTTATTGTCTTGCTGAGTTGGTTTTCTACTTCATTCTTGAAAATTTTGAACATTTCAAAAGCTTCACTCTTGTGTTTTAATAAGTACACATAACTGTAACGACTATAGTCATCGGTGAATGTGATGAAGTATCTTTCACCATTCCTTGTCATTGGCTTAAAAGGACCACATACATCCGAATGTATGATACCTAATAAATTTTTTGCCCTTTCATTAGTGCCATTGAAAGGAGCCTTAGTCATCTTGCCTTGTAAACAAGATTCACATACATCAAATGAATCATTTGATTTTGTTTTCAAAAGACCATTCTTTTGAAGTGTTAGTATGCGATTCTTATTTATATAGCCAAGACGACAATGCCAAATATAGGTTTCACTTAAATCTAATTTAAGTTTCTTGGTGGTAGCTTGGTACATTGAGTTATCATATGTTGTGTTTTCATGAACCAATTCATAAATACCATTTATAGGCATGGCTTTAAAATAAAATACATCATTCATAGAAATATGGATATCATTGTTAACAAATTTAAAATCATATCCAACATGTCTTAATCGGGAAACTGAAATAATGCTCCTAGTCAAACTGGGTGCATACAAAACATTGTTCAATACAATTTCCAAACCATTTGGAAGTTTCAAAAGATAGTCTCCTTGGGCTTCAACTTGTACTTTCGCACCATTGCCCATAAAGAGACTAATGTCCCCCTTCTTGATGTTCCTTTTTCTTATGAACCCCTGTAACATATTACAAATATGAGTTCCACATCTGGTATCCAATACCCATATGTAAGAAAAAACAGTATTAAGCTCAATATATATCATAAATATTGTACCTGAGGTTTGCCCTGCATCCCTCTTAGCTTTCAACTCTTTGAGATAGGTTGGACAATTACGCTTCCAATGTCCTACCTCCCCACACTCAAAGCATGGGTCATTGACAACAACCTTTTGCTTCTTCGTTTTTGGAGTATCCATTTTTGCCTTTCCTGTTCCTCTGTTGTTCCTTTTGTTGTTTCCCTTTCCTTTAGCAACATTTGCCTTTGGTCCAGGGTTGGCCCTTTTCTTTCCGCCTTCATTGATCATGTGAACGGGTTGAACCTTTCCTCCCATGCTAGCCTCGGCCGTTTTGAGCATCCCATGGAGCTCGGAAACGGTTTTGTCCCATCCGTTCATGTTATAATTTAACACGAAGGTCTCAAATCTCTTAGATAAGGAGTTGAGGATCAAATCCGTAGCCAACTCGGTTGAAACGGGACAATTTAGCCTTTCGAGGCGATCAATGTAGCTTTTCATTTTAAGAACATAAGTTGAGACGGGTTGAGAATCATCCATATGACATGCATGAAGCGCTCGAACCGTTTCAAAGCGTTCAACCCTTGCCTTTTGTTGGAACATTTCCTAGAGTTGGGTAATCATGTCGTATGCCCCATGGTGCTCGAACTCCTTTTGGAGTTCGGGAGTCATACTCGCCAACATTATGCAACTAACTTGCACGGAGTCATCGACATATTTAACCCAATCATTGTAGGCATCAACATTTGTTTCTTCGGGCTCATCGGGAATAGGATCGTCTAGTATATAGGATTTCTTTTCATGCTTGAGAACAATTCTCAAGTTACGAAACCAATCCACAAAGTTGTTTTGGTTAAGACGCTCTTTTTCAAGGATGGATCTTAGTGAAAAATTATGGACGTTTGGGTTGGGGTTGATTGGATTGTTAGCGGCCATCTACAAGATTAACAAAGTCTTTATTAGTATTTTCGATATCAAATATAAATTTTAATTGTTAATACCCTTTTATGTCTCATGGACAATTAATAATTAAAATCTAGAATCCAATGTTACATTTAAATGATGGTTAGGTGACCTTTATCCCATTATTTAAATTAACAAGGTAGTCAACGTTTGACAATTGTAACATTTTACAATTTCTAGTGGTATGGGATCGGTTTTAACATCTTATGTTAAGTCGGCATGTTTAATCCCATCAACGCCTTTGGTTACCATGCTTCGGTGACCCTAATCACATGGCTTCCAAGTCAAGTTGTCTTACTTATACACACATGTAAATTTATCTATACAAATGGTTAGGTGACCTTTATCCCACAAGTATAATGAATTTACCTTAACTTATAAGTTCCCTCAAGGTAGTTAGGTGACCTTTATCCTACAAAGAGTTCCCAAATAATTAAGTGTTGTATAAAAGATGGCGTTTTAACTTGTTTTTAAAAGGGTCGTTTGAGTTTTTTTATATTCTAGTTAAAACTTTGTATCATGATGAAAATTTTGAAATCCATATTTCAAAGTTCTTTTATAAAATCCATTTTTATAATTGTAGCCATTAACTTTTAATAAAACTCATTTTATTTTACCAAGTTAATGTCAATTTTAAAACCAATTTTTAAACTTTTATGTATGTCATTTAGTTTGTAGTTTTGAACATCCACATGACAATATTATCAAACAACCACACAAACATGACAAACATAATAATAAGTGCACAACATTAGCCAACTAATTTGACCACACTTGTTAGCCGAAACAAGTGTGTCAAAAGGTCTCAACCTAAGGGACAAAGTGACACAAAATTTGTGTCAATGAACTCCCACTTGATCTTGCATCCAAATGCTTCAAGTAATCTTTTGTGATGTGATTTGAATGTCTTTCTTCACTCTTCCTTTTGGCCTCCAAAACAGCCCCTAAACTCTTTAAAGCCTTCTTGGAGATTACATTTACAAGAAAAAAATGCAACTAGTCTACTTATTACATTCCAAATGAAATAAATAAAATTACATAACCAAATGAATGAAGAAAATCCTATTTAACTATTACAACCATTGAATAATTAAATAAAATACAAACACATCCACACATCACAAACAATCACAAGGTCTTTTGGCTAAGTTGTGACACTATAATACACAAACAAAAATCAACTTTTGATGCATACATCCATATAACCGGCTCTAGATGCCATTGTTGGGTCTTTTGGGTTTTTATCAAAGTCATATTATCCTTATAACATGAAAAACGCAGCAGAAAAATGAACCTTTCATTATGTTATATATAGTTAAAACCAAATTTTAACTTATAAAAGAAAACCCCAAACAATAAGGATCCGTGTATATGAATGTCATACAATCAAAATAACAACCATAGGGTGTTTAGAAGACTACCTTCTTCCAAGCTTATGAGAAGGTTGATATGAAGAAGATGATGTTCTTAAAAAGGCCAAGTCTTCAAGATAGAAGTACCTCGACCTTGCATACCCCAAGTCTCCAACAAACACCCAAATATGCTAGGATTTAGACTTGAAAAACCCTTCTCCTTTTGCCTTGTTTGTGCCGAAAATCAAGAGAGAAAAAGAGAGAGTTTTTGCACTTGAGAGTTGAGAGAACACTATAGCAAGTGCATGTATTAAGTGTGTGTTTCCAATGTAGCTAGTGGGTTATATAAAACAAGCAAATGCATGTGCATTTTGGGTGGGGGTGGCCGGCCTCAAGGTGAGACCACATGGGTCTCACCAACTCAAAATCCACTTGCATTTTCCTTTTATACAATATATAAATGTATTATAACATGTTATATACCTTATGTAACATATTATGTATTATACATAACACACATAAGTGTTTATTTTGCCAAATAACACATTCACATATTTCTCAAAATAAATTATCCATATAATTTACTCATATTTCTCAAGTGCATTTATTTAGAAATCCATTTTCTAAATGCTTCAAGTATTGATATTTATTTAAAGATCATATCATATAAATACATATCATAAGTGTTTGTCTAACTTGTTTTTGGGTATGACCTGACTTGGATCATCACATACTAGCCACGTCAATTTAATATGTGTCTTGGGCATCCGAAATTCCAACATCTGTGTCTATATATCTATATGTTCATTCTCTTATTATCTATTGAATGCAAAAAGGTTGAAATTTTTGCATTTCAGTTTCTTTTTTTAATGCAAAGGTCATGGATAAATCATGGATTTCATCTGATAGATTATCAACGGCATATGACAAAGGCGTGAAAGCCTTTTTAGAGTTTGCGCAAAGTAATGATAAAATTTTAGAAGTTATTCCATGTCCTTGTGTGAATTGTATCAATTTGATTCACCCCTCGATTGATATGGTGCGTTATCATCTGTTTGCCCATGGTTTCGATGAGAATTATAAGATTTGGTCTTTCCATGGAGAAATTTTTTCTAATATTAAATCATTCTCTACTTACCCTAATGAATCTAGGCTTCCTGAGTTTGATTATACAAAGGATATGGTACATGATGCCTTCACGTATGAAGAGAATGATCCTGATTCATTGAAATCACGTCTTGAAGAATGTGATAAGCCATTATACGTAGGGTCAAAGTATAATGCTCTTAATGGTTTATTAAAATTCCAAAATTTGAAGGGTCAATTTGGCTGGTCAGATACTAGTTTTGAAGCTTTGTTGGGTGTTCTAAAAGATGTTTTGCCTTTAAACAATACGATTCCTATCTCGATATATGAGGCCAAGAAGTTGCTAAAAGGAATTACTCTAGATTATGAGAAAATTCATGCATGTGAAAATGACTGTGTTCTATTTTGGAATGAACATAAGGACAAATCTACTTGTCCAACTTGTGGCACATCTCGTTGGAAAAAGAATACCAAAGATGTGTCGAGAAAAGTTATGTGGTATTTTCCGCCTGTCCCTAGATTTAGAAGAATGTTTTCGTCACCCAAAGTGGCAGAAGACTTAATTTGGGATGCACAAGGTCAGGTTAATGATGGTAAGCTAGCTCATCCTCGTGATTCCCCCTCTTGGAAGCTTGTTGACAACAACTGGAAAGAATTTGGAAAAGAAGATCGGAATCTCAGGTTAGCCTTGTCTGCCGATGGTATCAATCCTCATAAGTCATTAAGTTCAAAATATAGTTGTTGGCCGGTTATCCTAATAACATATAACGTACCACCTTATTTATGTATGTCAAGAAAGTTCATGATGTTGACTCTATTGATATCAGGGCCGAAACAACCTGGTAACAATATTGATGTCTACTTGGTACCATTGATAGCAGATCTAAAACTCTTGTGGGAAACTGGCGTTAAGACATTTGATTCTTATAAGAAAGAATACTTCAATCTAAAGGCAGTATTACTCTGGACTATAAATGACTTTCCTGCATATGGTAACTTATCAGGGTGTGTTACCAAAGGTTACAACGCTTGTCCAATATGTTCAGAGAATACATGTTCACAATGGCTGCCAATGTCCAAAAAAGTGTGCTTCCGTGGGCATAGAATACACCTCCCGCTTGAGCATCCTCTTCGTAAAAGGAAAAAAGATTTCAACAATGAACAAGAGAGCAGTGTTGCTAAAAAACCATTATCAGGTGACAAAAGTTACGACTATCTGGAGGGGTTTGAGAATACATGGGGGCAGAAGAAAAAGTCAAAGAAGGAAACATCAAAGAAGAAAACGTCAAAGAAGAAATCACCAAAGAAGAAAATCTATTGGAAGAAGTTGTTTGTCCGTCATTAGTTAGACATTATGCACATAGAAAAAAATGTGTGTGAGAGTGTCTATGGAACATTATTGAATTTGCAGCACAAGACGAAGGATGGGTTAAAAGCACGACAAGATCTTAAAGAGTTGGCATTAAGCCTGAATTACAAACTCAACAGAAAGGGAACAGAGTTTATCTTCCACCTGCCATATACACGTTAAATAGCTCAGAGAAACGTCTATTTTATGATACTCTGTCTACCATAAAAGTTCCGGATGGTTATTGCTCTAATTTCAAGAATCTTGTATCTGGTGATGTTTCAAAGATGAATGGTTTGAAGTCTAATGATTGTCACGTGCTGATGCAACAACGTCTTCCTTTTGCAATCAAGGGGGTGTTAAACGTGAAGGTGAGAAAGACAATCATAAGTTTGTGTCACTTTTTCAACGAGTTGTGTGCTAAAGTTGTTGATGTCAGTAAGCTAAGCAAGTTGCAAAATGACATTGTATTAACTTTGTGTTTGCTAGAGAAGTATTTTCCTCCTTCATTTTTCGATATCATGATTCACTTAATGGTGCACTTAGTCAGAGAGGTGAGGTTATGTGGCCCTGTTCATTTTAGGTGGATGTATCCATTTGAGAGATACATGAAGACACTCAAGGGGTATGTACGAAATCATCATGGACCCGAGGGTTGCATTGCTGAATGTTATGTGGCAGAGGAAGCCTTAGAATTCTGCTCAGACTACTTCGAGAACCTTAAATCTATTGGCAATCCTCATGAACGTGCTGATGAAAGAATTCGCACCGGAAAGCCTTTATCACAGGCTACCATCGGTGTTGTGGATGCTAACTTACTTGATAAAGCTCATCTTTATGTATTACGAAATATTGCAGCTGTTACACCATATAGGTAATTCATTAATCCTCTTCTATAGAGTAAGAATTACATAAAAGTTCATATTATTTATGATCTATAGGTAATTCATTAATCCTCTTCTAACTTATATTATAATTCAGGCAGCATATGTTGGAATTGAAGGATCTTAACCCCCGTGGAAATAGTACATGGTTAGAGGGCTAACATAGTCGGACATTTATTGGATGGTTTAAGAAAGAGGTTGAAAATCGTTCGGCTAACGGAGAAATTATTTGTGATACTGTTCGTTGGTTGGCTAGAGGGCCTGATTTTGCTGTTAATAAATACAGTGGTTTTTCCATTAATGAGTATCAGTTCCATACAACATCTCGAGATGAGTCAAAAGTCACTCAATGTAGTGGAGTATCCATTGTTAGGTCCAGTTTAAGCTATAAACTGGAGCTTTCCAGCGACATCTGGAGAGCGTGAAGAATTGTCCGAAATATTAGAACTCCAGTTGCATTGTACAGGTTTAGCAACTGATGACTTCCTCCAGTTGAGATCTGAAGACTAGAATCTGAAGACCTTCCAGTTGAAGTCGAAGACAACAAATGAAAGACAGAGATTGGCAATAGCAGCGAAGCCCAGTTGACAATCTACCAGATCAATCAACTGAAGAATCCTCCAGTGTAAATGTTCTTACAAAGCTTTACACTGATCACGAGGAGGACCTTTTACACTACATCCTTTTAACCAGACAATAATCTTGTCTGGGGATAAAAGTGCAAAGATGTAGAGTGGTTGAATAAAGTAACCTTTTGTCTTACTTTACTTGGCACACACAAAGGATTATTTTACAATACTTTTGTGTGCTGTCAACCATATTTGTACGTCGAAGTTGAGATCCCAATGCTCAATCTTCGACTATAAATAGAGGTCCTTGCACAAGCATTTTCACAGCTTTGCAAACACATACATTCTGCAATATTGGTGAACTTGTGCAATATTCTCTCAATCGCAAAAAGGAACATTTCACAACTTTAAGTGTTTCGATTGTTTAGGAGAATTTCCAAGTTTAGATCAATTGTATTTCATGGGTTGTTAGGATATTTACATTCTTGTATTATCTTGGTTCCGCAACAACGTTGTATTTTATTTAAAAAATTAATAAATAAAATACACTTGAAAAATACATATTGTCTCACCGATTTATATACTTGTCATTTATATTATTGCATTGTATTTACTTACACATTCTGTCACCTTAATATATTAATCTCCAGTTAACCTGGTACACAATCAATCCAAACTGGTCACATCCAGATTAATTGACTGTGTTGCAAAGTTCACTCACCATTGACATAGAGGTGTCTTCAGCACCCATCTAGTAATAGTTTGGGACTTATAAGTGGTATCAGAGCAGGCAGGTTGAATTGTTTCAATTCTATAACCTAGGTCTGCTTCGATGTCTACTGAAGGTGAGAATGGTTCTGGTCCAAATGAATCTAATCCTAATGTTACAACTCCTTTAAATACTAACCCCCCTCCTCCTCCTCCTACTCCTGGAGCTAACCATGTTCATGTACATTACTCCAACACTCCTGTTCCCAA
This sequence comes from Erigeron canadensis, assembly GCF_010389155.1. NCBI lineage: Eukaryota > Viridiplantae > Streptophyta > Magnoliopsida > Asterales > Asteraceae > Erigeron > Erigeron canadensis. Next base: position 19,670,809 of record NC_057762.1, on the reverse strand, counting down.
ATTCGATGGGAATGGTGAGACATTTGGTACATGGAAGGCTAGAATGCTCTTGCATTTTGGTGGGATAGAGAGGTATATGTTAAAAATCCTTAAGGATGGACCATATATACCCATGTGTAGTGGTGTTAGCCCTCTTCTCGACCCTACTGGGAGAAGAGGCACCAGGGAAAAATCTGAGGAACATTGGTCAGATGAGGATCGAAGACTGGTTGATCTTGATACCAGACTAAAAAACATGATCCTTGCTGCTGTTCCTGAGGAACTAATTCCAACACTTGTGCTATTTCCTAGTGCTAAATCTATGTGGGATGAATTAGTTCTCCAGTTTGAAGGAGGAAATGACACCATTGTCACCAGAAAGGTTGCTCTTAACAAGAAGTATGAATCCTTCTTTGCTCTTCCCAATGAAAGCTTAACTGGTACTTATACCAGATTTACTGGCCTAATTAATCAACTTAGAGGCTTGGGAGTGGAGAAGGATAAGGATATTCTTCTTGAAAAATTCTGTGATGTTTTGCCATCCAAATGGGCACACATGGTTCTTGTCTTAAGACAAGGTAAGACCTTGCACAGCCATACTCTTGCTTCCCTTTATGGAGCCTTCAGATTCACTGAAGATAATGTTGCTGCAAGAATATTGGCAGAGCAAGATGCTTTAAACCATGCTCAGAGTTCCAAGGTTGCCAACTTTACTGGGCAACCTTGTGCTGCTTTAATGTCTACTGAGAATGTCCAGTTACATTCTATGAAGGCAATGTTAAACAACTTACTGAACTCTAGCCTAACCACAAATCTAAGTAATGGTTGTGAGGAAACTGACGATGATGATCTGGTAGCCATGATTGCTAAAACCTTTAATAGGTTTAAGCATAAATCTAATCGATTTAATGGGTCCAATAATGCTTCCAGTTCTATTTCTCTGGATAAGGCTAATCTTATCTGCTACAAATGTGGTAAGAAAGGTCATTTCATGAAGGAATGCAGATCTAGTCAGATGAACAACCAAACTAGTCCTATTGTCCCAAATTTTGTTAAAACTGATGATTATAAGGCCATATACAAGAAACTTAAGGCCCAGATTGCTCTCATGTCTCTTGAACAAGAAAACAAGAAAGAAAATAACAAGTGCATGATGGCTCAAACTGAAGGGAAATGGGAACTCTCTGATGACTCATCTGATGATGAGGAAGAGATTAGAGATGTCTGTTTCATGGCATTAGAAAATCAACAACCAGTGGTGAAAGATGATGTTGTTTCTGAAAGATGGGTTGACATCATTTTAAAGAAGGTAAGGGATTATGATGTCGAGTTAGATTCAGAACTAAAACTGGATATTGCTGAATCAATGAATGATGACTTGTTATTTGTTGATACCATCAGAACTGACTGTGAAAGATACTTGGAAACAGTTTTGGTTGAATCTAACAACATGAAAGGTCAAATAAATGATTTGCAAAGTGTCCAGTTGGCTCTTAAAGAGTCAGATTTGAAAAATGAGGCATTGGAAAGAGATAACCAAAAACTAAAATTTGATCTTGAAAAGGAACACATGGTTATCAATTCTTGGGTACAAGCATCTTGTAAAAATTATGACGCTTTTTCAAAAACCATTGATGCTCAAAAAACTGCCTGGAAATCTGGTGATCTTCAGATGGCAGCTGTTTTACCCACAATTCACCAAATGCCAGAATCTGTTAGAGGTCAAAACTGGAACCAAGAAGGCTAAAGCTCCAGTTAAAAAGGAATCTGGTGACAATCCTCTACCTCACAAGTCCAATGAGTCCACAACTCAAAAGACTAAAACCCCCGCTGAGCCCAAGTCCATAGGCCAGCAGCCTGATGAGAAAAGCATTTTGTTAAAAATGGAGAATCAACTCCAAAATTTGTCAAGGCAGGTACAAAGTTGTACTGCCAGAATTAAAAATTTGGAAGGAGCTTCATCTTCTTCAGTTGAAAAACAAAATGTCAAAACCCCTCCTCAAAAACAAAAGACAAAACAATCTGCTCAGAAAGGAGCAAATTCTGAAAAGAAAAAGGAGGATAAAGTTCTACTCAAACTAATGGTTTTTACTCCTGAAGCTGGAGAGAACCCTCCAGTTTCTTCATCCAGTTCTACACCTAGTCAAACTCCTGGGACTTCTCAGAAGAAGTCCAGTGGACCCATCAAGAAAAGATGGGTTCACAAAAATAACTAATTATTTACTTGGGTGTGCAGGGCGATCGAATGAAGAATATTTGGTATCTGGACAGCGCTACTGGCCGGACTATGACCGGATGTAAGCCCCTGCTGGAAGAGTTTACTGTTTGTGATGGACCGGCAGTGACATTTGGTAATGATGGAAGTGGGAAAACTGAAGGATATGGTGTTGTTGACAATGGGCAGATCCAGTTCACAAGAGTTGCATTTGTTAATGGTTTGAAATATAACCTGATAAGTGTCAGTCAACTTTGTGATGATGGATATAGGGTACTGTTCGATATTGCTCAAGGCACTGTTTTTAACAAGGATTGGAAGGTGGTTATGATTGCACCAAGAAAAGGGAATGTGTACATCATGGACATGGAGCCTGCTCCAAAAGAGCATTGTTTCTATGTCAAGGCTGATGAGGACACCAACTGGCTGTGGCATAAACGGTTATCCCACCTTAACTTGAAAAATATCAATAAGTTGTCAAGAAAGCAACTGGTGGATGGGATACCTTTGTTTTCCTTTAAAAAGGAGAAGCCATGTCCAGGGTGTGGAATGGGCAAAAAGAAGAGAGCCAATTTCAAGACCAGGCAGAATTTCAGTATCACTGAACCTCTTCACATGCTTCATATGGATCTCTTTGGTCCAGTGAATGTTCAAACTAAAGTTGGCAAGAGATACACTTTAGTTGTGGTCGATGAATACACTAGATTTTGTTGGGTGATATTTATCAGATCAAAGAGTGATGCACCTGGTGAAATTATCTCTCTCATCAAAAGAATTGAACTCAAGTATACCAAGAAAGTGTGTCAGTTGAGAAGTGATAATGGTACAGAATTCATTAATAAAGAATTGGAGACATTTTGCACTGACACTGGCATTTCTCAAAACTTCTCGTCAGCTCGTTCTCCAGAGCAAAATGGTGTGGTTGAAAGAAAGAATCGCACATTGATTGAAGCTGCCAGAAGTATGTTATCTGAATCTGGTCTTCCCACCTGTTTTTGGGCTGAAGCTGTGGCAACTACTTGTCACACCCAAAACCGGTCAGTTTCTGTTAAGAGACACAGGAAGACTGCCTATGAAGTCCTCAGGAATCGTAAACCAAATATTGGATACTTTCATGTATTTGGTTGTCCAGTTTATATCTTAAGCGATTCTAGTCAGTTGGGAAAGTTTGATGCAAAAGCTGACGAAGGTGTCTTTGTGGGGTATTAAGATATAAGAAAAGCCTACAGAGTTTATAATTATAGACTCCAAAAGGTACATGAGACAATTCATGTCACATTCGATGAATCAAATGAAGCAATCAACAAAAGACCAACCCTTGATTTATCTTCAGTTGTCCCAGTTGATTTTGGTGTATCTGATCAAGTTCATCAATCAGTTACTGCACCAGAAAATGTTTCCAGTCATCAAGTCTTGGAACCAGCTAAGGAAAAGAAGAGCTCCAGTGACACCTCATTTTATCCCTCTATCAGTTTTAACCTACCTTAAAAACTGGTAATTGGATCAGATGTACGTGCCACAACAACATCAGAACCAGTTCAAGCTTCTCCAGTTCTTCAAGATATACCTTTGTTTGAAGATAATCGTGTTAACTCTCCAGTTGACACTGACGATGAAGTTGAAGTAGTTTGGACTGATCCTCCTCCAGTTGCTACATCTGTTGGAGATTGTCAGGTGTCTTGCACTGATGTTGTAGTTTATCAACCTAGTCAATACACTAAATGGACTGCTGCTCATCCCATCGAGCAGATTATTGGCAATCCAGATACTGGGGTTCAGACTAGAAGAGCCACAAGTGATCAATGCTTGAACGTCACCTTCTTATCACTGATTGAACCGAAGAAGATTGACAAGGCTTTGGCAGATCCAAGCTGGGTTGAAGCTATGCAAGAAGAACTCAACCAGTTCGAAAGGAACAATGTTTGGGAACTTGTTCCTTGTCCTCCAGGGTTAAAGAAAGAACCCATTGGAATGAGGTGGGTCTACCAGAACAAGATGGATGAAGATGGCAACGTTGTAAGGAACAAAGCAAGATTGGTTGCCAAGGGTTATTGTCAAGTAGAAGGTGTTGATTTCAATGAAACTTTTGCTCCAGTTGCAAGACTTGAAGCCATCAGAATTTTCTTGGCTTATGCTGCTCATTTGCATATCAAGGTCTTCCAGATGGATGTCAAAAGTGCGTTTCTGAATGGCAAGTTGGAAGAAGAAGTGTATGTTACGCAGACTCTAGGTTTCATGTATGAAAAGCATCCTCACTGGGTATATAGACTGAACAAAGCCTTGTATGGTCTTCGTCAAGCCCCAAGAGCTTGGTATGACACTCTAACTAAACAACTTCTCAAAAATGGTTTTCAAAGAGGTGCAATAGATAATACCTTGTTTATCTTGAAAGAAAAAGGTAATATCTTACGGGTACAAATTTATGTTGATGACATTATATTCGGGTCAACTGATGATGGAATGTGTAAAAGGTTTTCGAAAATTATGTCTCAAGAATATGAGATGAGTTTAATGGGTGAATTAACATTTTTCTTAGGTTTACAAATCAAACAAACCATGGATGATATTTTTATTAACCAAGAAGAATATGTCAGAGATTTGTTAAGAAAATACAAATATGATTCTATCCCATCAAAAACCACACCTATTTTAGCTCCATTAAATTTGAACTCTGACCCAAATGGCAAACCAGTGGACCAAAAGGAATATCGTGGAATGGTTGATCCACTGATGTATTTAACTGCCAGTCGACCAGATATTATGTTTGCAACATGTCTATGTGCCAGGTTTCAGGCTAATCCAAAAGAATCATATTTGCATGCTGCTAAACGCATTTTCAGGTACCTGAAAGGGTGCCCTAGCCTTGGTCTTTGGTATCCCAAAGGCTCAGGGTTAGATCTAATGGGTTACTCAGATTCAGATCATGCAGGTTGTAAGATTGATAGAAAATCCACAACTGGTGGATGTCATTTCCTGAGGGGAAAACTGGTAAGTTGGACCAGTAAGAAGCAGACTTCGGTCTCAATGTCTACTGCTGAGGCAGAATACATTTTTGCGGCCAATTGCTGTGCCCAGATTCTCTGGATCAAAAACCAGTTGCTTCATTATGGTATGAAATACTCAAGAACCCCAATTTTTTGTGACAATACTAGTGCCATTGCTATATCTCACAACCCAGTGATGCACTCAAAGACAAAGCATATTGACATCAGGTATCACTTCATTCGTGATCATATTATGAAAGGAGACATTGAAATACATTTCATCCCCACTGATAAACAGTTAGCTGATGTCTTTACAAAACCTCTTGATGAGAAAACTTTTAAACATCTCATCAGTGAACTAGGTATGTTAAATCCTCATTAAACTGGAGAGGCCCTCCAGTTGAGAATGGTCCACGTGATCCTTGATTGGTTGGAGATTGAACGCCTTGATGTACTCAAAGACTAGTCATTGATCAAATGGATCATATTTTTAGGGGGAAAAGACTTAAAATATTTTTCAAATTAAAATTCGTTTTATTTTTCCTTGAAAAATGCAACTGAAAGTCATCAGTTGAAACTGGCATCTGAAAAATCTCTCCAGTTTGCTAGTTTGGTCTTGTCTTAAACTGGTGATCAACCAGATTTCATAACGTTATGTTTTACTTGGTGGATACTTGTGACACGTGATGTTACTCGAGTGCTTATCTCGCACTCACAAACGTCACCTGACATGTCTTACGTGTCAACACTTTTTGCTGAAAGTTACTGTACTTTTTATGGAAATTGGTGAAGTTAGTGGGTGAGTGGGAATACCAGCCGTCATAGCATTAAATGCTTGATGGGAGGCATTAAATGCTTTTGAATTCTCAAAATTACTGAAAATCAATTTTTACAAACTATCCCTAAGTTTGGGGATTAAAATATCTTTTCGTATATATTTTGGTAATATTTTATTACCTATATATACCCCCACTTAATATCTTTCTCATTTACTTCACTCAAAATTTCTTTCATTTACTCTTCCAATCATTCACAATTCGAGATCCCTTTCTCTCTTTCTTCTTTAAATCCAAAACCCTAAATCCAATATCACAAATGGCTCCTAAATCATCATCTTCTTCATCTCGTTCCCGTGATGTTAATCTACTCACTATTGAGTATACTCCATCAGAAAATGTTTCTCGTGCTATTGGTGCTCCCATCAGTTCTAAATTAATAAAATTAAATCCAAATAATCCAATGGCTTCTCTTCAAGGGCATCAGGCTGCTGACTCTCTTATTGGGAAAATCCAATCCTTTCTTCGGATTTCTCCCCTCAGCGATGCCTTTTCTCCGAACCCAAGCAAGCTGTTTCACGACTACTTGTGCGAGTTCTGGTACACAACTTCTCTTTCTGATGACTGCTCATCCATCTCCTTCTCTTTAAAGGATGGGTCAGTCTTGTGTACCATCACCATTGGAACATTGAGGGAGGCCCTTAACCTTAGTTACTGGAGACAAGATGAAAGTCCAGTGGTGATTCCTTCCAATATCAATTTCCGTCAGGTCTTCCTTGACATGGGGAATAAAGAAGTTTTGGAGGGAGATGCATTGAAGACCAAGGGATCTATCACTATGAGAGGGCTTTCACTATCCTGGAAGTACTTCATGGTCCACTTGGTGGAAAGTTTGGGTGGGAGTTCTGGTGGTCTGGACCAGATAAACTCCTTTCAGGCAGAGATGGCATACTGCCTGTGGAATGGAATGAGGGTGGATTTTGCAAATATTTTGTTTAGAAGCCTGGTGTTAAGTTGAAAGGCAACAGGGGTCCTTGTGTCCCATTCTCTCGATTTCTATCCCTTTGTTTCATCCATATTCTGGGAAGAGAAGAGTACAATAACACGCAATCCTTATACTCTATGCCAGAATTATTAACGAATCTGGATAATCTTGTGTCCACTTCTGATGAAGTCCAGATTTCCCCAAGAATGCTACTTGCATTCTCTAGAACTGATGCACCACCATCCGGTGAGTCAGAAAGACAACTGGGCGGGCCTTAAAATAATGAGGGACCCACTAGTTCGTCTGCAGGTGCTGTGACTGTGGCAGAAACTGGAGACCTCCCCTCAGGTATCCAGGCGGTTCCAAAAGCAAGGAGATCTACCAAAAGTAGAAGAAGATCCAGATCAGGACTTGGTACATCTGACCAGTCACAGCCTGTGATTGTGGTCCCTAAAGCCGTAGCCAGTGATACTGCAACTGAGGAAAGACCAGTTGTAGTTGAGGCTCAAGTTACCTCTTTCCAGGGAGAAGATGCCTTGGCAATGGATCCTATAACTGATGAAACCATTGAGGATACTCAAACTGGTCATCAGGAGTCTGAACAACCTGTTCAGCCACCCCCAACATTTATGGATCTTGGCATAAATGAGGGTGAGTTTCAGCTTGAGTCTTCGGATTCATCTGAGACTGAATCTGACCAGGAGATGGCTGATGCAACTGTACTTGATCAGCTCCCTTCTCTCCTTGGTCAACCCCAAGTTTCAGTTTCCCCAATAAACTTACAAAGCTCAGATATACCTCCAGTATTCGCCTCTCGCCAACTACTTTCTTCTATGTGTGTGCCTAGAAATAGACACATCCTAACACCACCGTCGCCGTCGTTCACACCTGAGCACTCTCAGCATGAACAACAATTTGAATCTCTTCCCTTCATTTCTACAACCCCTCCTCCTCTATCAACTGATGCTACTGCAACTGGAGAACCAAATATTGTCATACCTCGTCCAGTTGCACCTGTAGCTTTTCGGGCTGGTCCAGTGACACCTTCTCCTCAGTCACTGGAAAGCCAATTTGTGTCTTTCCAAGCCGATCTCTCGAACCTTCTCACGAGGGTTGAGGAGATTCAAAAGACACTGGACAAAAACACCAAGTCCCTCTCCAGGTACCAAAAGGATCATATGCAGAATGTCAAAATGGTTGACCTGGGGATAAACAAGTTCTCAGCTAATGAGGACTTGGTATTTGGCAAGCTCAATGAGTTAGTGGAATCCTCCAACCAACTGGCAACATCTTTAAGGGAGGCATTCGCACTAACTCAATCTGGAGTCACATCTTCAATAACCAACCTGTTGAACAATACTGTCAAATCATCAGAGGTTGATATTAAGAACTTGGAAAGGCAGGTGCAAGAATTATGTAACAAACCTGGCCTAGATGTGACTGAGCTTGGCAATCAGTTGGCCTCTTCGGTGGGTCTCAAGATTGAAGAAACTTTGGCTGCCAGTGAGAGAAGTTTAATTGAAAAGGTGATGTTTGAGATCACCAAGATTGCAACGCCCCAGGTTGATCTCACTCCCATAACATCTGAGATCGATCGGTTGAGGTGCAGTCTTGATACACTGGCCAGCAAAGTGTCTGATCACTCTACAGCGATATCAAATCTGACCACTGAAGTTGGTAAACGTAAAGAGGTTGTGCAGGAAGTTGTTAAGGAAGTCCCTGCAACTGGGCTTTCTCCAGATGATCTCTCCATACTTACACAAATTTTAAAGAGTCAAGAACAAACAAGTGGAAATGTAATGACTCGGTCACAAGAGATCAATCATCTGTGAAGGACAGTTCGCATGATATGTGGAGTCTTCAAAGAGTGCAAGACAATGCAATCATGGCAGCCTCTAGATCGCTTGCTCTCCAGTCATGCCGATTTTGAAGCTATTAGGCAAGGACTAGATGCTGCCAAGGGGGAAAGGTCTGTTCGTGCCCCTCGCACTCTTGTTGAAACTTCAAGTGCAGGGAAGGAGATGGTTGTTGCTACCAGTACTGAGGCTGGTGAGCAGGTGATTGAATCATTTGATGATGTGGTGAGGGGGAATGTGGATAAGGGAAAGGCCATTGCAACTGATGACTCTATGGAACCTGCCACCGATGCACCCATGTTGGAAACTGGCAATGTTGATCAATTGCCTCCAGTTACTGAAAGCGAAAGTCAAAAATTAGCAAAAGTGGGATATCTGGTCAAGGAAAGGAAGAAACAAATGAAGGCAAATCAATTCGAATGAAGGAAAAATCTTCCAACCCCTCTTGTTGATGTAACTGATGCTCAACTCCTTGGCTTAACACTTGTGGAATACAAGAAAATCAAAGAAGATCCAAGGATTGTCAATGCACTGAAGGAAATGCTTGAAGTTGAACTGGAGAAACACTATCAAGATGATGAGGCTGGACTTGATGCCAAGTGTTTGAATGTATCGGTGGAGAAGGCCAAAGATATAAGGTCAGAAGGGATTCTCAAAAAATTGAACAGGTAAAGAAGGTGGTCAGCAAAGTATTGACTCCACCCAAGTCCAAAGGAAGAAAACAGAAAGCTTTATCAAGAGATGCAAATCTGAGGACTTGGGTAGAACCATCTGAACCCACAACTGATGATATTCGAGTTGCTACTCAAAAATTGAGCACGAGCAAGATTAAGCTGACAAATGAATCAGAGGCTCACACATATTTATCTGATGTACATCGTCGAAGGCACAATAGAGGTAAGATCACTGATGTTAAAGTATCGATCAAGCCTGGTGCCAAACATTTTGTTGTTGAGGTACAATACTTTGGTGGACCTAAGAGAACAACTGAGAACCCTGATGTCCATCAGTATGGTCATTCAAAGCATGTAGAGTTGTTGGGATTGCTGGAAGGGAGACAGAGGAAGAACAAGGTTGAAAAAGGCTGGGAATATGTATTGCAAAATCTGATCAAGTTCAAGGAAAACATTGAAGAGAGATTAGGCCTTGATCTTGAGGACAAACAGCCAATTTCATCAGTTGCCAAAAGAAGGAAAACTGGCGAAGGGCCATCTGTCTAAGTTTTCCTTCTATCTATCTGCTTGTAATTTTATTTACTTTCTTGTAACTTCTTTGTAAAAGTTGTGTATATACAAGTTGCCAGATTGTAACTCACAAGTTAGATATCTGATAAGATTTACAAACAATTAAAATTCAACCCAAGACATTTGATGATCTATAAAAATGTCTTGGAAACTTAATAGGTTTTATCAAACTCAAGTATTTCAAACTTAAACTTGTATAGAAACAAGTTTGAAAATACTTGGCAATATTTCAGGAAAATTAGGGGGAATTTGTTAGGTCCAGTTTAAGCTATAAATTGGAGCTCTCCAGCGACATCTGGAGAGCGTGAAAAATTGTCCGAAATATTAGAACTCCAGTTGCATTGTACAGTTTTAGCAACTGATGACTTCCTCCAGTTGAGATCTGAAGACTAGAATCTGAAGACCTTCCAGTTGAAGTCGAAGACAACAAATGGAAGACAGAGATTGGCAATAGCAGCGAAGCCCAGTTGACAATCTACCAGATCAATCAACTGAAGAATCCTCCAGTGTAAATGTTCTTATAAAGCTTTACACTGATCACGAGGAGGACCTTTTACACTACATCCTTTTAACCGGACAATAATCTTGTCTGGGGATAAAAGTGCAAAGATGTAGAGTGGTTGAATAAAGTAACCTTTTGTCTTACTTTACTTGGCACACACAAAGGATTATTTTACAATACTTTTGTGTGCTGTCAACCATATTTGTACGTCAAAGTTGAGATCCCAATGCTCAATATTCGACTATAAATAGAGGTCCTTGCACAAGCATTTTCACAACTTTGCAAACACATACATTCTGCAATATTGGTGAACTTGTGCAATATTCTCTCAATCGCAAAAAGGAACATTTCACAACTTTAAATGTTTCGATTGTTTAGGAGAATTTCCAAGTTTAGATCAATTGTATTTCATGGGTTGTTAGGATATTTACATTCTTGTATTATCTTGGTTCTGCAACAACCTTGTATTTTATTTAAACAAATAATAAATAAAATACACTTGAAAAATACATATTGTCTCACCGATTTATATACTTCTCATTTATATTATTGCATTGTATTTACTTACACATTCTATCACCTTAATATATTAATCTGCAGTTAACTTGGTACACAATCAATCCAAACTGGTCACATCCAGATTAATTGATTGTGTTGCAAAGTTCACTCACTATTGACATAGAAGTGTCTTCAGCACCCATCTAGTAATAGTTTGGGACTTATATCCATAGTTGCTCATACTTTGCAGATTGCTAGTGCAAAAGACTCCAATCCCGTGTATGGCACTGTTAATTACTTCAGTCATATAAAGAAGATATGGGATCTTGATTATCACATATTTACAGTTCTTGTCTTCATGTGTGATTGGGCTGATAGTCGTGGAGTAAAAAAAGATGATTTTGGGTTCACCATTGTTAACTTTAATAGGCTTGGTCACCAGTCTGATCCCTTCATATTAGCTAGTCAAACCAAACAAGTTTTTTATGTTCAAGATCAACAAGATAGGAATCTGTCTGTCGTTGGCTTCACACCACATAAGATGTACAAGTATGGCGATTGTGGTGAAGCTGATGATATGTTCGAATATGATGCTACTACTGATGCTACACTAGACCCCACTTTAGTAGACCTTGACGATGATTTTAATTGTACACGCTCGGATGACGAGGGCATATTTGTTTAAAAGCTTTATTTGAACTGTAAGTCCCTCGATAGCTATAGATCGCTCTCGAGATCGTCTATGATTATGTCGTGAGTGTGGAATCCTCACGAGATAACTAGTTTGATTAGTAAACTGGTATATCGCTAATTATCAAGTAAATAATCAGCCGTATTGTGCTATCTTCGTTTCTATAAGCTATAGAACGAACTTAGGTGTCTGGAGTACTTGTATATCGAAGATCTATAATCTTAGGGTATTCGTTCGTATATATATGTTTCAGGTCGAACTCGGCTTGCTGGGCTTTGTTCTTACGAACTTAGCTGCCAGCCCATCTAACGAAGTTAATCTTCGTTTGTACCAAACGAAGTTTATCTTCGTTTGCCTCTAACGAAGATATACTTTATCTTCGTTAGATGTAATACTTGGTTATATTCCTAAGTGTTTCATCTTAAGGAATCCTAACACATATTATGTTTGTACTTGTATATCACACAACAAACATCATACATAACATATATATATATATACAACTCCAAAACATGTAATCGATCATTACCAAAACATAAAGTCCATAATCTATCAATTACATATATAGATACGACATAAATTAACATAATGTCTCAATCTAAACAACATATTAAATCTAAGTTGCTGTTGTCACATCAACGTGCATCAACAAACTCCCCCTTGACAGCAGCACCTTCGATTTCTTAGTCTTCAAAATCTGATCATTCATCAAACAACAATCTTTTGCTATTTGCATGAATATCTTCATGTAAGCAGAGCTGAAGTATCTTACGATATCTACTTTCTTCATGCTTCCAAAATGGCAAAAACGAGCACTCCGTATCGTATAACTTCCTCAGATCATTTCTTGAGAAGTTCACCAGCTGCATCGGATCATAAACTCTTCTCAACAAAATCTGCTTCTTTGAATCTGCATACATTTTGGCTTCACCAGAATTTCGATCAATTTCCCAATTATCCATCTTGTCCAAGACATCTTGTGCCCATTTCTTGGCAGGAACCTTGATCATACATTTAATATCATGTTGAACAAACTCAACTGTTTTATCTGGCTTAACCACTCTTTTCTTCGATCTTGGCTCAATCTTAAATTGTGGTTTATCAGAATCTTTCATGTTCTTCCTTAACCAAAAATCTTTTCTAAGATTCTTACCAACAACGTCAGCTAAGCCATCATCACTTGGATTGATAATCCAGTTATTTCCAAGCTCATGTAAATCTTCTTCACACAAACTTCTGAAATGTCTCTCACACCATGCTAAGTACTGACAACCTTCTGGTCTTTTAAGCACAAACAACTTCAATTCATCATCATAAAACCAACTCCAGATGATTGTCTTGTACTTTGCAGCATCTTTATCTGAGATATGAGTCCAATACAAATTCGGTTTCCACGTTTCCCTATGTACTATCCAATCATTTACTCTTTTCTCGGGAACACGTCGATCCACAATATGTAATGAATCATCATCTCTGAGAGAAACTGGAAAATCATTTGAATTGAATGGTCTTGTCACATTAATCTCATATTCAGATGGAATCGACACATCACCATTCTTAGCATACACAACAAAATGTAGAACTTGAGTTAGGCTGCTGAATGGGACTTGAAGCATTCTTTCTCTAATATCTGATCTCTGCTGATCCAACACTCTATTTTCTTCAATCAACGGATCTTCAGGAATTGAGTCCCACACTTCATCAAACCCATAAGGCTTCTTGAATATATCTAGATTTGGTTCAGGGACAAATTCGCCTTCCTCGAGCTCATCACCATCAAAGAATAAATCTGTATAATCTGGATCATCTATTTAAATTTACACAAAATGAACACCAGAATAAAAGAATAAACATAATAATTATAATAAAGATGAAATGTACTTGTATTAAAATAAGATAAATTACATTTTCATTACATAAAATGTCATAACTTATTACACACAATCAAGTATACATTCTATCTATCAATCTTTATCATAGACAAAATTAGAAACCTGAATCACGAGGAGCACCAGAAGGACCAGCACCAGAACCAGAAGCACCTTGCTGAGAAGTTTGAGAAGTATCACCTCCTGTCTCCCCCTCGATCGCTGCACCCTTTCCTCTATCTTCAACTGGGCGAGAAACATTCCTTGCAGCAGCATTATCAGCATCATCATCGTCATTCTGACGTCGTGGTTGAACCGCTGACAATCTGCAGACCTCTTCCGGAACTTCTCCCCCTTGATTTTTGACCCAGTTGATCAAAAATGTTAAGGCAGCGCGAGTAGCAGTGAGATCTGACTCCAAAGTGCGAACTCTGGTCTCCAAAAGATCAACTCGATGACCAAGAACAGGAACAACAGCAGCAGTCGGTCGTGGAGAATCAGGCATTGCTACAGAAGAAGCTTCAACAACACGTCGACGCTTAATTCTGGTATACTGAAGATCAATACTCCCTTGCCTCTTTGCTGGACTAACCGAACTTGCTCTGTTTATAGGATCTTCCATATCCTCAAAAATCTCACGTAATTCAGAGTCATGCTGAGCTGCAACATCAGGATCAATCTCAGCAGCAACAACAGGAGTAGAGACAGCTGAATCTGAAAGAGCAGGAATGGCATGACAATTCTTGCTTCGACGCTCTCTATGAAACGCAACACCTTCTTGATCAAACGACTGATGCGAATGATCACTTTCAGAAGCAGCGGCGACATCATGAATCAGCTTAGTTCGACGTTCAGCAGCAGTAGAATCATCTGTGTCTGTCGCATTTGTAGCAGCAGAACCGTCGAAACTATCAACATCATCTCCATCATTTCCAACATCCAAACCAGCAGACTCATCCCCGGAGTCATCATCAGAACCATCAACAGAATCATCCGAACTTTCAGAATCACCAGACTCAGAATCGTCATCAACATCATCCACAAACATATCATTCTCAAGACGAGATCGATAGTTTGGATTAATCAGGTGACCAAAAAGTGGTGGATCATGAAGACCAGCCACATTACTCGTATTGGCTTCAAGATCAGCAAAAAGACGCGAAGGCCAAGCATGAAGAACGTAGCGAGGACCTTGGTCATAGTCTAAGTCTGAACAAAAATGTCTAACGATAGCCATCACAAATCGAGGATACAGAAGAAATCGCTTTCTCCCCCTAGCATTAATCTGATCAACAAACTCTTGATAAAAATATCGGGAGAAAGGATAAGGGCGATTATATACCAAAGCAACCATCTGCGACGCAATCTGTGCAGATAGTTGATCAAAGCCAGCCTTGCGATTGCTCAAACAGACAAGCAATGCATACGCCAGATACCTCCATCTTCCCTGAAAACCACTCTTGTCAAAAGGAAGTTTGACCTGGCCAACAAACCCCATTCTCTGAAAGCAGCGAAGAAGGAGTTCGAACTCGTAAGTCATTTCAACGTCTTCCTCTTCATCTACGTCTGATTCTGCTCCTAGATGCAAAATAGTTCGAAGCGATTCAGCATTGAAATCAAATGTTGTGCCTTCAACAGTTGATCGTACAAAACTTTGGCCATCAATCATGACTTCATGAGCAGTAGACCAGAAAGAATCAATATACAGCTTAATCAGTCTCGGCGAATCACAGAAAGCAAAAGATAATCGCGAGCGAGCAATGTAGTTGAACATTTCATGAAAATGTTCGCAATTATGCTGATCTGGATCTAGGTTCAGGGCAAGATTGTGCTTTTTCACAAATTGACGAGGAGCAAGAGCCATTTCTGCAAAACCAATCACAATATCGAAACAAATATAAATAATCATGATAAATGGATTGTAGAATTGAAAAACCCTAAGTTGAAAAGACCCTAATCTGAAAAACCCTAATTCTTAATTTCGCAAAATAAGTCTGAACGAAGATAACCAATAAATTCGTTAAGTAGACAGAACGAAGATAGAAGCTAAATTCGTAAGCAATAACTAAACGAAAATAGGTCTTAAGTTCGTAAGAATTAAACCTAAATTAACACCTAACGAAGTTTAAGTTCGTTAAGACTAAACTGTACATGCAAGTTCGTAAGTTATAAAACTTATCTTCTAAGTTCGTAACCTATAAACGAAGTCTAAGTTCGTTTGAATAAACCTAAGGGTGTTAAGCTAAATTCGTTCCTCATCAACTTAGATCTAAGTTCGTAAGGCATAAAAGTAACTTCGTTTCTACCCAAGGTAAATTCGTTCAATTCAAATCTAAATTCGTTTGATCAAACCAGGTGAATGATTACAAGAATTTTATAAACATAATCAACACAAATCAAATCGAAGATACATGGAAACCTAAATCATATTCGTGAATGAAAAGAACATTAAAAACTTACTTAGATCTCAGTTTGGACAATGAATCAAGAAAACGAATTAAAGTGAGAGAAAAGAAAAAAGTTTGTGTTTTAGGGTTTTTGCTCGAAAATAAGAGTATTTTTCGTTTGATAAAGAAATAACGAAGAAAAACCCCTTTATATATGGAACTAACAATGGGCCAACTATGGATCGGGCATAACTTCACAAACGAAGTTAGCCAAACGAAGATAAACTTCGTTTGAACAAAGGTGTGTCGAACGAAGATAGCAGCTATCTTCGTAAGAACAAATCTGAAAATATTCCGTAGTTCAGCAAAAATTTCAGAGTTTCATCCAAGCAATCTTCCAAAACACAACCCTTTATCACAATCTGTACATAGCAAAAACTCGTTAGATAGCAACCTGTTCATGCCTTGTATAAAAACTTGCTTAGCACCCAAATTCATAATCATAATGTACGTAGATAACCGAACATTGTAATCTTGAATGAAAACCCATGGTTTAAACGCTATCCTGAAAATAATCAATGTAAATATGAACCTCATTACCAATATGATTATGACACCGAGAACTTCCTTGGATCATAGATATGCATGACAGCAAACCATCTTGAAACACTTAAGTCCCATTCTAAATGCCGTCTACAAGACTTAACAAACAATGAACTATCCAACAAAAATTCACTGAAGAACTTAGTAAAGTTTCCAAAAGTATGTCATAAATCACAGCATGAAATTCAAAGGAAACTAATATCAAATTTGATTATTTTCATTAAATACATGAATCATAAATAAATAACTATTCCAAAAACCAGTTCATGTATTCATCCTTCACATGCTCTAATCTGCATCACAAATATTATCACTACACACCAAGGATCTTATTGTAATGATATCATCCATGTAAATAACAATGCAGTAACAGAAGTCAGCATTCCAACGTTATCTTCTTAACCTGAACACTGCACACTTACCACAGAACTCATCAACGCATTGAGAACAAAATAGTATAATGCAGAAAATTCAAGTTACAATCATACTCAATCAGGGTTAACAAATATGAAATAACTAAAAATCTAACAAAAGATCAAGGGAGGTCATTTCTTGTCAAACCTAAAATGTCACCACACAAATTTAAACAAACCGATTAATAATTTGGTGACAAGTGAAAATCATGAAATTTCAAATGACTTTGACATTTCACATTACACTTGAAAAGATCTTTTTCTAAACTTTAAACAAATTAATGTCCATATTAGAAAATCTTCTTTGTGAACAGTCTACACAACTTCACTAAAAATTCACATGAAGGAATTCAGCAAAAATATACTCAGAATTTGAATAGGATCTCTCATGGAATAAGAACTTATAAAAATACTTATTTTGACTCAATTAAAAAGAAAAATAACACAGAATAAAAATTGCAGAACAATAAACTAATCTAAATTCTAATTAACTAGACTTTATACATTATTCACATTAAGCATGATTACTGCTGATTAGATCAGTATAGCATGTTACATAAGCCTGCGGGTGAGAAATAATTCTCTTATTATAAGTTTTGAACCATGACCAACAGCGATTACCGGTATGTTAGTCCTCTTAAACACTCGGTACGTCCAGTTTCCTTTGTGTTATGACACTTTCGACATACCCTGGCCAAGGACAGTCACCATGTAACCCGAGTAGCCTAATATGCCATTGGATAGATTGCGAACTTATGTAACCCACATTCAGATATACTTTCGTAATCGATACAAGCACTAAGATAAAAAATATTCAATATATTCAAGAACATCCTTAACCAATCATGAGACACTTTGTGGATAACTGAATTGAATTACTTTGTGATTTCACATATTTGCTTCTGCATTTCATGATTTATAAGGAACCCGTGATTTTCTATGAGATCCATGTAGCGAACTTTCCGACAACCTATCCCAAGTTGTAAGCTTTAGGTAGGCTAGGTATACAAAGACACCCCGAGGACATACTTGTCCGAATCTCAAAGACCACATTAGCCCCTTAATTTGCATTCATTTGATTTGCATAACAATATCACATTTACTTTTATGCTCATGATTGGTAGAGGTTCTTGCCTATTCATTGAACAAATCTTATAGTAATGCTAGATCTTTCACAAAATTTAAGGACTAGATCAATTCATTACTGAAAAGCAAGCAATCTCAGCCATATATCTGAATATGTTTCCCACAAGAACATTGTATAATTTAAGTTCAGATTAAAGGAAACCTTGGTACTTTGTGTCTACCGATATATCCCAAATTGTAATCACTGAACTAATCAGTTATATTACGATTAAGCAGGCTTAAAAGCTAAAGTATCGTCACTTCTACTCATTTAGCGCAGTAACCTTACTTTATACTTTATTCATATATATATATATTTTTTTTTTGACACTAGATATATACAAACTTATACTAAGACAACTCTTTTTGTATTTTTTTATGACACATGAAAAATACATTTAAGTTCTTTGAGAGAAACTACTCGGCATTCTTCATACCATTGAGTTGAAATAACAACTCAAGACGAGGTCCATCAAAAGCTTTAGTGTATAAATCAGCAAGATTATCATCAGTAATAACCTTTTCTAAATGAATAAGCTTTTTCTCAAAACAGTCACGTATGAAATGATACTTTATATCTATGTGCTTGGTGACTTTAAAGTTTTTCGGATTCTTGGTAATATCTATGGCAGACTTATTATCAATACAAATAGGAGTATTAGAGATATTCATACCATAATCGCGCAGTTGTTGCTGTATCCAAAGCACCTGAGAACAGCAATATCCAGCAGCAATGTACTCTGCTTCACAGGATGACTGTGCAACAGATGTCTGCTTTTTGCACTGCCACGATACAATTCTCCCCCCTAAAAGCTGACATCCACCTGACGTTGATTTCCTATCCGAGTTGTCACCACCATAATCCGAATCAGTATAAGCTACAAAGTCAAAAGAACCATACATGGGATACCAAAGACCTAGACGAGGCTTGGCTTTCACATAACGAAGGATTCTTTTTGCAGCTGTCAAGTGAGACTCTTTCGGATTAGCCTGATATCTAGCACACATAGAAACAGCAAAGGTAATATCTGGACGTGAGGCTGTCAGATACATCAAGGATCCAATGATAGCTCGATATTGAGTGGCATCGACAGATGGATCATTAGGCTTATCAGGACACAACCCATGATTAGTCTTAATGGGAGTAACAGCATCCTTAGCATCAGACATGCGAAACCGAGTAAGCAAATCTCTAACATACTTGGTCTGATGTATAAAGAAACCATCTTTCAGTTGATCCACCTGTAGTCCAAGGAAGAAGGTTAATTCCCCCATAGCACTCATCTCAAACTTAGCCTTCATGCTGTGTTCAAATTCCTTGCACATTTGGTTATCAGATGAACCAAAAATGATGTCATCGACATAAACCTGTACAAGCAAGTAGTCCTTCCCTTTCCATTTAATAAACAACGTGCTGTCTATAGAACCTCTGGTAAAACCACTTTCCTTCAAATGAGTTGACAATTTTTCATACCATGATCGAGGAGCCTGATGTAAACCATATAAAGCCTTATCGAGACGATATACTTTATTAGGAAAGTCTGGATCCTCAAACCCGGCAGGTTGTTCGACATACACTTCTTCTTTAATATCACCATACAAGAAGGCACTCTTTACATCAAGCTGATACACCTTAATACCCTTATAACTAGCATATGCCAGAAATAATCGAATAGCTTCAAGTCTAGCTACAGGTGCAAATGTCTCATCGTAATCAAAACCTTCTTGTTGCTCAAATCCTCTAACCACCAATCGAGCCTTATTTCGAGTAACTACACCTCTGTCATCGCGTTTACAACGAAAAACCCAACGCGTTGTTAAAGGAGATTCACCCGGAGGTAAGTCAACTAACTTCCATACCTCAAGCTTCCGAAACTGAGCCAATTCTTCTTGCATCGCCTCAACCCATGACGGTTCCTTAAGAGCCATTCCAACATTCTTAGGCTCAACCTGAGAGATAAAGCAGTAATACAAGTACCAAGTAATTGCCCCAGTATCCTTAACTTCAGCAAACATACACGACGGTTTCTTAGATTGATTCCTCGTGCGAACAGAGGCAGAAGCATCACCAATGATTTGCTTGACTGGATGATCCTTGTGGACTCTGGTTTGAGGAACCTTATCGACAGAAAGATCATCTCCCAAATTCGTCTGCACATGTTGCTCTGGAGTTTTGTAATCTGGAGTGTTAGGCTCCTCCTGAGTTTCACCTTCCGTGTCATCAGTATCATAGAAAGGAGAATCAGGTAGAGGTACATGCAAAGGATCAGTAGGAACTATAGGAGCAGGCTCTAAGGTTGAATCTGCTACTTTTGTCCCACTAGATTCTCCAGATTTAGAGGTAGGCTCAACTATTGGTGAGGAACCAGAAGAAGAACCAGAAACCGGTCCACCATCCAAAGGATCATGAAGAGTAACGACATCCTCCACTGTTGGAACACCTGCAAAAGAAACAGGACCACGAAAAGAAGTGAAGACACCGTCATAATCAAAATGATTAGCAGGACCAAGGTGTACAGCAGGTTTGTGACTGACAATTACAACATTTGTACCAAGATCTACTTTGCCAGTCTTCTGATTGTACACTCGCCTAATCGGTGTACTTGGAACATAGCCCAAAAAGAAACCCTCCTCAGATTTAGGTTCAAATTTCCCTTGAGGAAGAGTTTTAAGAAAAGTGCACGGAACACCGAAAGGCTCAACATTCTGTAAATTGGGCTTTTTGTTGTGCAATAGTTCATAACTAGTCTTCTTAAACCGTTTAACTGTCAAAACCCGATTCAGAATGTGACAAGCTGTATTCACTGCCTCTCCCCAGAAAGTAATAGGAAGCCCTGAATCAGCAAGCATCGTCCTGGCTGTCTCAATTAACGTCCTGTTCTTCCGTTCAGCCACTCCATTCTGTTGTGGCTCATATGGTGCACTGTACTGATGTTGAATTCCTTTGGTCAAGCAAAATACAGTAATAGTATTATTCTTGAACTCAGTACCATTGTCACTCCTGATTCTCTTAACTTTGACTCCATGGACATTTTCAACTTGCTTGACAAAATCCATAAATCGTTCGGCAGTCTCATCCTTGGTCTTCAAAAAAATACCCATGAGTACCTCGAGTAATCATCAGTGATCACTAAACAGTAAGACATCCCTCCAATGCTTCGTTTGTTCACAGGACCAAAGAGATCCATATGAAGTAATTCGAATGGTTTGGAAATAGAGTTGAGTACTTTGGATTTATGCGGATTCTTATGTTGCTTTCCTTTCAAACACGGTACACACTTATCTTCCATCCCAAACTTCTTAACAGGCACACCGTCAACTAACCCAAGACTGATAAGTTCATTCATTTTCCGAAAGTTGATATGTCCCATTCTACGATGCCATAGGAGAGATTCAGACTCATTTGCCTTGCTCAACAAACAAAGGGGCTCCTTTGGATTATCAACACCTAAAATTAAACCATAGATGTCTCTCTTCCTAGGAGCTTTGAGCATAATCCATTCTTCTGGAATAACAAAACCCGGCTTCAAGATGTATGCCTCCTTTTCTGTGAAATGAACATTGTTGCCCTTATCACAGATCTGTGAGACACTCATTAGATTGTGAGTAAGTTGTTCCACATAATTAACTCTTTCTAGAGTTAGTTGTCCATTGACGACATCTCCTTGACCGGTGATGTTGCCGCCCTTGGAACCAGCAAAACTAACATATGACCCATTTATACCAGTATAATTGGACAAGAGCTTCTTGTCCCCTGTCATGTGCCTGGAGCATCCACTGTCAAGGTACCACAAATGAATAGGTTTCCTAGGAACTCCCTGCACATCAAATGAGAAATATTAGTTATCATTGGGGACCCAAACCTTCATAGGTTTGGGTCGTCCCTTCTCATCCTTGAGAATCAGTTCAGTCCAATATCCATTGCTAGAAGCCATGGGTGTGACTTGATTCTCAACTTGTCTTCTTACTGGAGAAGACTTCTGACCGTTCGTTGGAGAAGGTCTTGGGGAATGAAGGCCAAAAGAAGGTCGAACACTTGAATGATTTCGGTCATAAAAGAAATTACGACTTGAAGGTGTGTGTGACCGACTTGAACTCCCACTGGGGGTAGTGAATCTTTGTCCCATAGGAGAAGAACCTTTTGGTGGAGAGTCACGTCGTTGAGGGATAGTAAACAGTTTTGAAGAAGATTGAACTTTAGTTTCATAAACCTGTTTAGCATTACCCAACCCCTTTTACCTTCCGAGGTGTAACCTTTGAAGGAGAACCTGATCGCCGAGGTCGATTAGGACATACACTGTAAACATGACCTTTTTCATGACAAGCAAAGCAAGAGAGGACCTTAGGTTGTTTCTTTGTATCTACCTTATTATTGGTACTTACAGATACACTATTGTCCACTGATTTACTTGTTTTACTAGGATCCTTATGGTCTCGTTTGGTCGGTGATGTCCTAGACTTACTTGGGGACTTCTTTCGAGCAGGCATTAAGATATGCTTCAAAGCCTTAGTTGCTTCGACATTAACAACTAATTCATCTTCAGATTGACTATTCCTAGACTGCTTAGGTAAAGGAGTTTGACGCAACTGACTTAATCGCTTCATATCCTTAATATCAACATCCCAGACTTTATCAATCCTCTTAGGGTCAATTAATGATAACGGGAATTCTAACTCAGTGTAGACCCTACTACTCTTACGAAGTGTAAAGTGAGTAATACTGTCTTTTTGACCATAAGAAGTGGACGAATCTAGGACAACACCTTTCAATTTCTCTTCCTTGGTAGGTTGAGAAGAAACTCCTTTAGACATTGTTGTCTCCTCAGTCAAAGTAGGCTTAGGAGACGAGTCTTGAGATTTACCAACATCAACACTAGGTTGAAGTAGGACTTCCGGGATATTAGGTTCTACAGGAGTATAATTATTGTTGAAAGGAGGAGGCATGCTATTGTAAGAAACCTTAGCAGAGTCAGAACTCTTAGATGGAGAGTCCCCAAATTTTTGCATATGCATCAAAAGCTCATCATGTCTACCTGAATCAACCTTAGCTTGTAAGTCCACTATTTCTATTCTAGCATCAGCCAATTCTTTCTCAATAGTAGAACACTTCTTAGCTAATAATGCATAAGCTTCACCACCTACTCTTTCTACAGCCACAGCATGTTTAACTTTGTCTTTCATAGCATTAATGTCAGACTCTAAAGATTTAATCCTATCCTTTAAAAATCTTTCTCTTTCAGTGACAGTTAAATCTTTTTTAATCAATTTATCTCTTTCTTCATGAGCAGCATTAACAACGGATTCTAAATGCTTAATTCGTTCATTCTTTTGTTCAATTTCATCAAACATTCGATTAACAATTTGGCAAACATGAACAATAGTACGAAGAGAATAAGATACCTGTTGATCTGCTTCTTTGCAGTCTGCCATGTACGCAACAAAGTCATCCACACTCATGCCTGCTGGAATTTCATACTCTTTCATCTGCTCTTCAATCGTCTTTTCAACCTTTTCAGTAGCAGAATCGTCTTTGTTCTCAGCAGCGTTCACCTCTCCAGAATCTTTCGTATCAGCAACCTCAACCTCTTCATCCGACTCAGAATCAGTGTCATATACCTGAGTAGAAGATTCCAAGTTCGAGCTTTGAGCATTTTCATACAGATGCTCATCACTGTGGTAAACTGAGGTGTCCAAGAAATCCTCAACAGAATCTGCTATTTGAGCCATATCATCAACTATTTCGGCCAAATAAGCATTATTAGTCTCATCCTGTGGAAGATTCCAGACATAAGAACCATCAGGTTGAGCAGCTACGATAGCCTTGTCATTGCTATTTCCAGTAGTATCTTCAGTCAACAAGAGAGCTCTACTTGCATTCTGATTAAAAGGACGATTACCACCTCTATCTTGACGGGTAGGGGTAATGTTGACATCTCTCTTTGGTCGTTGACATTCTTTGGCAAAATGTCCAAAGCCATCGCAATTATAGCACTTAACCTTTGACTTGTCAAAGCCCTGAGTACCCCCAATAAGCTGTCGACCTGTTCGCTGCATAAACCTTTGCACTCTCCTAGTGATCATCGCCAAATTCCATTTCAGATCCATTTCTTCAACATCATCTGGATCTATTTGGTCATAATCTTCATCAATGAGTGCTGGATCCGTGATCCTCCCAGCAACAAAAGCTTCATGTGCAGCACACATTGCAGCAAAGACATTCATCCTTCCCTCAGCAGATTTCATATCCATAGGCATAGACTTGTAACCAGCAGAAGTAGATGAAATGTTACCAAACGACATATTTCCAGGCTTGGCATTCTCATTTGTCTTTCGAGCCTTGAAACCAGCATCAGAAGCCATGAAACCTGCAGAATCATCTCCATCCATAACACAATTAGGACCTTCTTTCGTGCCAGAAGAACCAACTCCAGAAAAGAATGCATTAATATCAGCTGTAGGATTCTTCATAGTGGCATGATAAAGAGATGGATCTTGTGTGAAGTTGTCTTGGAGATCCTTTGCCTTATCCTTCATTTCTCTGTTTCTTAATGTGGATATAACACCATCTATACGAAGAGATGCATAATCAGCTCTTTCTTGCAATCCATGACGAAATTCTTTATAAGCTTTCGGCAGACCATCCAAGAATTTATCCACTATCTCAGTAGAGTATACTTAAGATCAAAATAGGCTAACTCAGCAAGAAGATGTTGAAATCTCAAGATAAGATCCTCAACTAGTTCGTTCTTGGTAGCATTAAAGCAATCAAATTGTTTCTTAAGCATCTTAACTCGATTTTGCTTCAATAATGGATCACCTTCACAGTGAGCTTCAATAGCATCGAACAGTTGCTTGAAGTCTTGTACTCCTGTTTAGGAAACAAGTGCACTAATTCTTGAGGAATGCACATTCTAAGAGTAGAAAGAGCCTTAACTTCAACAGCATACAAGGATTTTTCTTCACCTTTTAATTCTCCTACTTTGTAATTAGTTGTAACACCGTTTACAGTAAGAGTTGGCCATTCATATCCTTCAGTGATCATAATCCACATATTCAAATCTTCTCGTTGAATATAATCTTCAAATCGACCTCTCCACGCCCAGAAGTCAGCCAATGAAACTAACTTCGGTGGAGAATTAGTACGTCCAACGAGATGATCATGATAGACAAGAGAATTCAGGTATTGAGCAACAGCAGTGTTGGTTGACGAGGAAGCCATTTCGGAATTTTTTTTTTTTTTGCACTGAACGAAGATAGATCTTAAATTCGTTTGAATGAGAGAAACGAAGATAGGATTAACTTCGTTTGCAGGAGGAAACGAAGATAGAATTATCTTCGTTTGAAGGAAAGAACGAAGATAAAGCAAAATCCGTAAGGTGAGAGTAACGAAGATAACTTGAAAGTCGTTTGAAGGAACTTAACGAAAATAAAGCTAAAAACGTTGGAAGAACTCGAAACGAAGATGTGGTTAATTTCGTTTGCTAAATTCGTTTGAGAAAACGAAGTTAGCGACAGTAAGGGTGTCGGGAGGTTGATTTTCAGAGAAAAGAATCAAACAAAACGATCTCGAACCTTCGATAAGAAATCGATTGGCTCTGATACCACTTGTAAGTCCCTCGATAGCTATAGATCGCTCTCGAGATCGTCTATGATTATGTCGTGAGTGCGGAATCCTCACGAGATAACTAGTTTGATTAGTAAACTGGTATATCGCTAATTATCAAGTAAATAATCAGCCGTATTGTGCTATCTTCGTTTCTATAAGCTATAGAACGAACTTAGGTGTCTGGAGTACTTGTATATCGAAGATCTATAATCTTAGGGTATTCGTTCGTATATATATGTTTCAGGTCGAACTGGGCTTGCTGGGCTTTGTTCTTACGAACTTAGCTACGAGCCCATCTAACGAAGTTAATCTTCGTTTGTACCAAACGAAGTTTATCTTCGTTTGCCTCTAACGAAGATATACTTTATCTTCGTTAGATGTAATACTTGGTTATATTCCTAAGTGTTTCATCTTAAGGAATCCTAACACATATTATGTTTGTACTTGTATATCACACAACAAACATCATACATAACACATATATATATATACAACTCCAAAACATGTAATCGATCATTACCAAAACATAAAGTCCATAATCTATCAATTACATATATAGATACGACATAAATTAACATAATGTCTCAATCTAAACAACATATTAAATCTAAGTTGCTGTTGTCACATCAACGTGCATCAACATGAACTATTGTTTAATTACTTTATTTGCTCACACTATGGTGTAACTAACTATTGTTGGGTTCATATTTGTGTTTGGGTAATCGTGTGCGAATTTCCAACGTAGTATGTTGCTCTGCTATTTCATTAGTGATATGTAGTGTTGCTCTTCATATCTCTTATTTTCTATACTACTTATCATACAAGTATATTGATTTTTAGATTCAGAAATGGCCTATTTAACACCTATTTAATACGAGTAAGGTGTGACTACATTAAGATACAAGTAGGGCCTCGTACTGATTCTGATGCTTTATATATATATGCATTCATTTTACTAACTTGTTACTAACTATATATATGCATTTTACTGATTCTAGTACTCGTACTGATTATGATCTTCATAAGCTATATATATGCATTCATTTTACTAACTTTTTACTAACTATATATATATGCATTTTACTGATTCTGGTACCGGTACTGATTATGATCTTCATAACTTTTTATTTGAGCTATTGTTGAAATAGGTTTTAAGCTGATGACATGGATTCTGGTACTGATTCGGGTAATGTAAAAGATCAGAATTCTGGTACTGATTCGGGTAATGTAAAAGATCAGAATTCTAGTACTGATTCGGGTAATGTAAAAGATCATAATTCTAGTACTGATTCGGGTGATGTAAAAGATGACAATTCTGGTACTGATTCGGGTAATGTAAAAGATCAGGATTCTGATACTTCGGATCATGAAAAATGCTCGAGTTCACAAAGAGGTCCGACGGTAAAATCAAAAGCTACTAAACGCAAAATATTAGTAAAATACAATAAACGAGGTGTCCCAGTTGGAGAGGGAGCAAAAAAACTCACTACTTTCGAAGGAATGGTGGCAAGATCTATGGTTCCCATAACTTATGACTCTTGGTTGGAAGTTGACGAGGAAACAAAAGAAGCTTGTTGGCAATATGTTTTGGTAAGTAACATCATATACTTTAGTTAATTATATGCATGTATATATCTGTGAGTTTGATGAATTGACATATAGTCTTGTCTCTGCTGTGATTTATGTTGATATTTTTTCTAGTTAAGAGGGAATTTATAGAAAATTGCTATGGATTTTTGTTAGCAGTTAAATATAGGCATGTATGTTGTAGCTATGTTGAGTTTTATATGAATTATGATGAAGGAACATAGGACTCTGTTGTCTATATTGATTTTTTCTAGTTATGAAGGAATAGTCTTGTCTCTGTTGTTATCAGTTATATGTGTAAGCTGGATTAATGTAGACTTATCTATAATAAAGTCAAAGTTATTTATATGGAGTATATTAGTACATGAGTGCATGCTTGAAATTGTAAATTTTAGCTTCGGTTTTTTTTTCTGATGATTTGTAGTATATATAAGTAGGCAAGGCAGGGGCAGAGCCACAAAGTTTGTGAAAATTCAAAACTTAGTGGTGCATATCACGTTAAGTCTTTAACCTTTTCATTTCATGGTTGTTAATTTGTTATATATTATGTCAAAAATCTAAATTTCGTTGTTTCAGTAGAAAGAAAATTAAAGTGCATTACATATAAAAGTTACCTTTGTGGCTTCAACTGCCCCACACAAAGCTGCGGTAAATCGATGTTTTCCTAAATGTTCACGAGGAGCTACAAATACAAGTACGTAATGCCACGCATACAGTCAAACACCAAAGTATGTACAGTCAACCTTTCATTTCATTTCATTATATGCTAAATTATGTGTCTAAATCTGATTCTAAAAATGCTATATGTAGTTAAGTGCCAAATTGGTTGCAAATTGAGATTTAGTGCAATTAGAGCGACCTTAGTACAAATCCCTTAAACTAAACTCTAGCACTAGTGATTAGGTTAGACCATAATCATACTCATTTTCCGGATATGATTATCTTCAAAGCCTTTCATAGCCTCTTAAGAGGTTGTTGTTGTTCAATAACAAATCCCACTATCAATCATATTGCCATATAGGTTAACTAGATAAATTAGCATAAGTAGGACAGACTCATTCTCCCTGAGCACCCTGGTGGTACTGTATCTCAACAAAGAATCAGAAACTGCATGCAGCCCTTTGACATAAAAATAGGGCATGTTTGACATTAAAAAGTCAAACAGGTCTGTCTGACATAAAAGTAGGGTATGTTGGTTATTAAAAAGTCAAACAGGTCTGTTTGACATAAAAATAGGGTATGTTTGACATTAAATAGTCAAACAGGTCTGTCTGACATAAAAGTAGGGTATGTTGGTTATTAAAGAGTCAAACAGGTCTGTTTGACATAAAAATAGGGTATGTTTGACATTAAAAGTCAAACAGGTCTATTTGACATAAATATATATGTCTATAATAATGCAGAACAAAATCGTGGCCAAAAAAGCAAAGAAGGGTGTGGAGAAGAAGGATGCGGACAGGAAGCTTGAGGGGAGGAACGATGTAGACAGAAATGCAAAGGAGGTTGAGGGGAGGAAGGATGAGAACAGCATCACAAAAAAGAGAGTGGAAAAAGAAAAGGAGACGGGAAAAAAACGACAAAGAGAACCTGGTGAGGATGACGCCATTAATGAGAAAAAGAAAAAAAAACTATAGTGAATGAAAAAATAACTACCCCAAGAAAGATGACAAGAGCTCAGCGAACGACAAGGGTCATATTGGAAAATAATAAAGCTTTGAAATTGGTTGCAATGATGGTTGATGCAAAAGTTTCAAAGGTCGATTCAATAAGAGTGCAGTGCGAGGACTCTCTATATGGGCACGTGAGTTTCACGTATTTAAACATTGATGATTTTGACAGAGTTTTTGCAATGGATGAGATGACCGGTGCTGTTGTTATGTCTTATACCATGTAAGTGATTAATTTTAAATTATCTTTTTTCCGGTTTAAACACTTATTCGTTGAGAAGTAAAAAAATCTGATTACATATAACATAGTATATATGATTGTTCAATGCATTAAAATTGTATCTTAATAGGTACTTGTTTGAGAAAATCAAGAATGGACCAAAGAGAGATCATGGGATTTGTTTTATGAGCCTGACTGCAATCATGCAAAGTGATGTTAAGTCAAAGAAAAAAAGTTTTGATGATTCAAGTAGACGCATTGCAGAACGATTATCTTCGAGAAATGGCAATGACATCGTCTTGTTGCCCTACAATCCCGGGTTTGATTTTCCATCAGCTTTTAAATTAAAAAAAAAAAGAAAAAAAAATTAGAGAATGAACTACTTAACAACCCTATATAAGTTGTTTGACATAGTTTGGTTTTGGCTTTTTTGTAGAAGACATTGGGTGTTGGGCGTGCTAAACATGAAAACAGCTACTTGCTATTATCTTGATTCCCTAAGGACTAGCAGCGTCAACTTGCAGTTTAAATAAATAGTTGATGCGTAAGTAATAAATTATCTTATCTTTAAGCATCTTATAACCTTAAGTAATACTTGCTATCATCTTTTTTTGTAGGGCAATTGCATTATATGAAGTACAAAGCGGATTCAAGTAGAAGAGTAAACTCAATTGGGTCCCATCTAAGGTAAACACCAAATACAAACTGATATGTTATCTTTTATTCCCTTTTGTTGACAACAAGGCTGCGTTTTTCGGCCCTACACTGTTTTCATGGGGGGCTGTTTTGGAGCCATATATATGGTGGACTTTGCTGCTCTTTGTCTAGTAGAAAATAACACACGCTGAGTATTTGTCTGGTAGAAAATAACACACGCTACTAAGAAAGTTTTAGGGAGGAAAGTGATGGGTAGGGTAACCATATATATGGTGGACTTTGCTGCTCTTTTGCTTTGTTTCTGGTTGCAATTTTCGCCTGCTCTTTTCTACTCTTTGACAATCCTGCTATCTTTTGAAAATTTGGTTTTGTAAGGTGATGGGTAGGTTCTGGTTGCTTGTGTAGTGTCCAATGCAGCCCGGAAGCACTGAATGTGGTTATTATGTGTTAAAGTTTATGAAGGAAATAGTTGAGCAAGGAATTCAAGTACTTGAATATGACAACGTAAGTCTAGCATCCCATATATATTCACAACTGTTATTGTAAAAGAACAAGTCCATAGTAAGCAATATAGATATATAACATTTAGTGATGATAGTCGTTTCACTATTCAAGCAGAAAGGAAGCATTCAGTGTTTTTTGCAATTTTCGGGTGTTGATGGAATTTGCCCATGGCTAACTGCTTGCTCACACAGGATAGGTACTGATATACAATAGATGGGGCTATAACTTGGTCTGTGCTCTCGATGGTACTTAAAAATAGATGTTCCACTTAAAAGACGTTTAGACCTCTGATATACAATAGATGTTCCACATTAAATAACAGGATAGGTACTGATATACAATAGGTACTGTATAACTTGGTCTGTGCCTCTTATTCAGATAATCTTAAATCAAATGTAGGAGTTTCATGATATACAATAGGTACCCATGCCTCTTATTCAACTCCACCTCTGTAGGAGTTTCATGTTTTTTTTTTATAATATTTATCTCCTTTTTAATGTATTGTACGTATATGTATATGTCAGATCGGGGAAGATAAAGAAGAATACACGGATGATGATTTGGATGAAGTTCGTGAAGAATGGGCAGAATATGTGGCAAACTTCATTTACCGGCCTTGAACATTATATAATTTAACGGTTGTAAACTTATGGTTAATATTAGAATTTAAAATTACTTGTAGTGTATGAAACGCATTGTTTTTGATATATACGAAATGCCCTCTTTTGCTATACGTGTATTTATTTTTATTATGAGATTTACTTTTATTTAATGTGTGGATATTAATAATTTTATAAAAAATATTTTTTTTTTTAATATTTGAACCATGACACGCGAATGTCGTGTCATAAAAGAGTGTCGTAAAAGCATGTCGTAAAAGTGTGTCATAAAAGCATGTCATAAATTCATTACGCGCGCAAGGCGTGTCATAAAATTTTATGACGGGTCGATTTATGACACCAAAATGTGTGTCATCTGACCCCTTTTATGACACGCATTTGGTTTCATTAAAGGCTATTATTCTAGTAGTGATTATTCCGTATTCATTCGGCGCACATAACAAACAACGGTTATTTATTTACCAACTTATTAGAATCAGACTCTTTAAATCCAGAAGTACAATTTAAACAGAGCAAAAAACAAAATACAAACGCCCTTCCACACAAATAAAAAGTTATGAAATTGCAATACAAAAGAAAATTAGAAGTGTGGCACACGATAATGTGAATGAAATATTGGGCCATTAGTTGTTCTGTTCTAAGCTGACCATCCTGGATAGGATTAGATCTCAGCTGCTTGACTAGACAAACTAGTTGACTCGGGTATGCCCCAACTAGGCTAGTATCGTTATCGGTTTTACTTTCGTACGGGTTGATGACGTAGCATGACGTAGCATTTCATGAGCTTCGTCATGGAAGCAGAACCTCCAGTAAGAAAGCACAAGCTTCATCTGGAGCCAACTAATTAAAAGGATCACCAAAGCAGAATTCTTAATGGTAAGAAAAGGTATAGGTTATTAACCAAGGGACAATCCCAATACTTGAGGGACCACTCACAGGTGACAACCTGGAGTTTGGTCACCCCCATTACATGGTGGATATAACCATTGCCCCATCAGAGCTGTTTATTATCCACATCCCATTTGCCTATAAATACGCCATGCTCACCAACAGTCAATTATTCACTTCTCTCACTACTCACTAATTTCCTCTCTCTCTCTCTCTCTCTCACTTTCTCTCTCTAAAAATATAGATTTATTATATTCTGCTTCATCCGGGGTTTGGTTCCAACCAAACCGTGGCATATAATTCTACTCCTAACAAGGATTGAATTACCAAGAGGGAATCGCCACCCGAAGGAGGATTCTCCTTCGGCCCTTCTAACGATTGTGTGTTCCTTCGTGTGCAGTTCATCCTTCATTTACCAAGAGGAACTAGACTATACCTGGTGCATCCTGAAGTAGGTCCATTACTTCATCAAGTGGCGCCATCCGTGGGGCTTGAACACTTGTAAAGTCACAAGTTCGGGTTCACTTGCATCGATGGAACTCACACCACCCTCTGAACCTGATCCTTCAAGGACCACTAATGCTGCTTCGGACCAGACAATGGAGGTGATGACGTAGCATTTCATGAGCTTCGTCTTGGAAGCAGAACCTCCAGTAAGGAATCACAAGCTTCATCTGGAGCCAACTAATTAGAAGGATCATCAAAGCAGAATTCTTAATGGGTAAGAAAAGGTATAGGTTATTAACCAAGGGACAACCCCAATACTCGAGGGACAACCCCAATACTCGAGGGACCACCCGCAGGTGACATCGTGGAGTTTGGTCACCCCCATTACATGGTGGATAATACCATTGCCCCATCAGAGCTAGTTATTATCCACATCCCATTTGCTTATAAATACCCCATGCTCACCAACAATAAATCATTCACTTCTCTCACTATTCCAATATTTACTCTCTTACTTTCTCTCTCTAAACATAAATATCATAGATTAATTCTGCTTCATCCGGGGTTTGGTTCCAACCAAACCGTGGCGTTTAATTCTACTCCTAACAAGGATTGAATTACCAAGAGGGAATCGCCACCCGAAGGATGATTCTCATTCGGCCCTTCTAACGATTGTGTGTTCCATCGTGTGCAGTTCATCCTTCATTCACCAAGATGGACCAGACTACACCTGGTCCATCCTAAAGTAAGAACCAGACTTTACCTGGTCCATCCCGAAGTAGGTCCATTACTTCATTAAGTAGCGCCATCCGTGGGAACCCAACACTTGTAAAGTCACAATTTCAGGTTCAGTTGCATCGATGGAACTCACACCACCCTCTGAACCAGATCCTTCGAGGACCACTAATGCGGCTCCGGACCATACAATGGAGGAGGTCGAGACCCTTGGTCCACAAGGTCCACCTCCTTCCCAACATGTGGTTCACGCCGAAGGTCCCGGCACCTCTAAGGATCTAGATCCAATCACTCCAGAGTTCATAAGAAGCAACTTTGCTACTCTAAGCATGATGATGCACAATTATATGAAGGAAGGTGTAGCTCCGACGAGGTTGTGCTTCGGAGAAGAAACCCCAATTCGATCAAGTAGGGACCATCAGGTTCCAAATCATAACATCGGTGGTCCATCACAAGGGTTTGTGACACCCAATGCACCGATGAGGGGTCACACCCAAATTGACAGAACCACCTCCTGGTACATCTAGTACTTATGTATTCATACCCACAAGGAAGGAAATGCCTCTCATTGAAACAGAAGACTTGTCGGCACCTTATTGCCCCACATCAGCTTCTAAATTCACCAAAAGAATATCTGATTTCCAGTTTCCCTCCAAGATTAAAATGCCATCTAATGTGAAAATGTATGATGGTACCACAGATCCAGATGACCACATGGGCGTATTCTCTGGCGCGGCCAAGGTGGAACAATGGTCCATGCCTGTGTGGTGCCACATGTTTGGCCAAACTCTTTTTGGTTCTGCCCGAGTTTGGTATGATAGTTTAGCAAGAGGGAGCATTGATAGCTTTGAAGAATTGAGGCAAAAATTTCTCACTCACTTCATGGTTCAACAAAAATACACTCGAAACCCGGTGGAGGTCCATAACATTCGTCAAAGAGAAAATGAGAGCCTCACCGCATTTATGGAAAGGTACAATTTGGAAAGTATGCGGATCTTGGGAGCAAGTGAAACCATGCGGGTGTTAGGTTTTATGCATGGCATCAGATCCAAGCAATTGATAGAAAAATTAAATACAAAGGTTCCTGATACTGTGAAAGAAATGATGGAAGTGGTTAAAGCTCACATTAGAGCAAAAGAAGCTATCATAGCTGCAAAATTAGATGAAGCACCAGCCCGACGCAACAACAAGCAATCACGCCAATTCAACAATAGAAGGGCATATACCTCATCCACCGAGAGGTCTGAGCGTCATCAAAATACTCCTTATTCTCCAGCTAATGTGAGGCGGCATGAACATGACACCGCTTTAATCAAAACACTTGCCGAAATTTTGGCCACCGAATATGCACGAGTTGGTTTCATTCGACCCCAACCAATGATGGGGGATCCTAATAAGAGGAACGCGCAGTATTGTGAGTTCCACTCTGACAAAGGGCATCACACCAACGATTGCTGGCAGTTGTAAAGGCAGATAGAAGATGCCGTGAAATCTGGTCAGTTAGCCCATTTAGTAAAAGAAATTAAAGAGGAGAATAAAGGTGCAAGAGGTGGAGACAAAGTGGCTCCCGGAACAAAGAAAGAGACAACAGAGGAAAGATGAAAGAGGTTCAGATGTTTGGAAGGAGTCAAATGGGGGAGTCAAGGAAAAGAAAGATACCTGAAAGTTGGATGAACGTTCCCATCACATTCCCTCCCCCCGGAATGGTGGATTTGACTGCCAATCCAATGATCATCACAGGAATCATCGGGGATGAAAGGATCCATCGTATTTATATCGATGGAGGTGCATCTGTTGAGCTGATGTATGAACATTGCTTCCTCCAGCTCCCTGCTCAAACCAGACAGTTAATGACAAGGGCTGAGGCACCATTTGTGGGATTTGTAGGGGAGGTCGTGTGGCCCCTTGGGCAAATTCTTTTGCCTATTAGATTGGGGGAACCTCCATTATGTCGAACTGAAGAAATGGATTTCGCAGTAGTAAGAGCTCCATCATCAAGATACAATATGATAATAGGAAGGCCAGGGATGAGAACTTTGGGAGCAGTAACCTCCACTCCGCATGCAGAAATGAGATTCCCAACCCCGTGGGGAGTAGCCATTGTAAGGGCTGAAATTGCAAAGGTAGATGAATGCCAACGAATTGAAAGAGATGACTTAAAATTTACTAAGGAATCTAGTAATGTGAAAGAAGAAAGGGTAATGATTCACTCTCATTACCCGGACCAACTCGTTACCATTGGAGCTGAGCCATCTCGAAGAACAAAGGAAAGGTTGGTAGAGTTCTAAAAAGAAACAAAGATGTTTTTGCATGGGAACCATCAGACATGGTGGGGATCCCTCGGAGTGTCATAGAGCATCGGTTAAATGTTCATTCAAAAGTTGAACCAAAAGTGCAAAAGAAAAGAACTCTTGCTTCCGAAAGAAGCAGGGCTGCCCTTCAAGAAGTAAGGCAGCTAGTAGATTCAGGTATTCTGAGGGAGGTTAGATACCAAACTTGGGTAGCTAACCCTGTGATGGTGAAAAAAAGAGATAACTCATGGAGGATGTGCGTGGACTTCAAAGATATAAATAAAGCATGTCCTAAAGACTGCTATCCACTTCCCAATATTGATGAGAAGATTGAGGATCTTGTGGGGTTTAAGTGGAAATGTTTCCTTGATGCATACAAGGGATACCATCAAATCCAAATGGCTGAAGAAGATGAAGATAAAACAGCCTTTCATACTGATGCTGGTCCATTCTGTTATAAGAAGATGCCCTTCGGACTCAAAAACGCTGGAGAAACATATCAGCGAATGATAGATAAAGTGTTTGGTCCCCAAGTTGGGAGAAACATGGAGGCATACGTAGATGATTTGGTGCTCAAAAGCAAGACTGGAGAAATGATGATGAGAGATATAGATGAAACTTTTGGCAGATTGAGAAGCATCAACATGAAGCTGAACCCGAAGAAATGCTCCTTCGGGATGGTTGAAGGTAGGTTCCTCGGGCACATGATAACAGAGGAAGGGATGATGGCAAACCCAGATAAGATAGAGGCAATCCAAAAAATGGTTTCTCCTAAATCCATCAAGGACGTGCAAAGGTTGAATGGGAGGTTAGCAGCCCTTAACCGTTATTTGGCACGATCAGCAAAAAGATCTTTACCTTTTTTCCAAACGTTGAAGCAATGTGTCAATAAAAGTGATTTTCATTGGACGAAAGAGGCTGAAGAATCATTTCAAAAGATTAAAGAATACTTGAAAGAGCTCCCTATGTTAACTGCTCCAGAACAGGGAGAAACATTAGCATTGTACCTGGCTGCTTCAGAAATTGCCATAATTGCAGTACTCCTAACTGAAAGAAGAAAGAAGCAAGTGCCTATCTTCTTTGTAAGTAGGGCCTTGTAAGCCGCTGAATTGAATTACCAACCATTGGAAAAGCTAGCCTTGGCTCTGGTCCATGCAGCTAGAAGAATGAAAACATATTTTCAATCAAATCCAATTGTAGTAATCACAGACCAGCCCATACGCCAAGTCTTGGATAGTCCGGAAATATCGAGACGTTTAGCCAAATAGGTGATTGAATTGGGGGAATTTGGGATTGAATACCGTGCCAGGAGCACAATGAGGGGACAAGTACTAGCTGACTTCATATCAGAAATGCCAATGGCTGAAACAAAAGAAAATATAATTCAGCTCCCCTCAGATGATTCAAACAAGGAAGCTAAAGTTCCAAAATGGAAGCTTCACACAGATGGAGCTTCAAGCAGTAAAGGGGCTGGTGTAGGTATGGTGCTAGTTGGTCTAGAAGGAGAAGAGTTTAGCTATGCCTTAAGATTTGATTTCCCAGCTACTAATAATGAAGCTGAGTATGAAGCAATACTTGCGGGAATGAGAATAGCAAGGAAGCTAAATGTTAACAGACTAAAGGTGTATGTAGATTCAAAGTTAGTAGCCAACCAAGTCATTGGAGTGTATGAAGCAAAAGATGAAAATATGGAGCAATACTTGGAAAACATAAAAAAGGGAAGTAAAAGGCTTAGAATACTTCAAGATCAAACAGATCCCAAGAAGTCAAAATAAAAAGGCGGATGTCTTGAGCAAAATGGCAACCGTGACCTTCAATCATCTTCGTAATGAAGTATGGGTAGAAGTACTTATAAGAAGCCCACTTGAGGAACGTGAGATGAATGTGGTAGTCTCTAAAGAAGACCCCATTGGATTACTCCAATAAGATCGTTCATAGCAAGTGGGGAACTACCCAAAGATGGTGAAGAAGCAAAAGAGATAAGAATGAAGTCACCGATGTACACCCTCATTGACGGTGTCTTATACAGAAAAAATTACTTGGGGCCTTTGTTACGATGTGTAGGTCCAACTGAAGCAAATTATGTGGTGAGAGAGGTCCATGAAAGATCATGCGGAATGCACGTGGGGCCACGGGCCATCGTAAGGAAGCTTATGAAATTAGGCTACTTTTGGCCCTCCATGCATCAGACATGCTTTGAAGAAATAAAGACATGTAGGGCATGCCAAGTTCACGCACCAATTCCCAAAGGCCCAAAGAATGAGATGATATCGGTGACATCCCCATGGCCATTCTATAAGTGGGGGATGGACATCGTTGGACCATTCCCAAAAGCACCTGGTGGTTTTAAATTCCTAATTGTTGCCATAGATTATTTCACTAAATGGGTGGAAGCCAAGGCGCTAGTAAGCATCAGTGGCAAGCAAGTGAAAAAGTTTGTTTGGGACAACATTGTGTGTCGTTTTGGTTTACAAGGAGCGTTGGTCACAGATAATGGGAAGCAGTTCGTTGAAAATTCATTTAAGTCTTGGTGCCAAGAAATGCAAATAAAGCAAATAGCTATGTCAGTGGCATATCCACAAGGCAATGGCCAAGTTGAAAGGGCCAACCGAAGCATAGTTGATACAATCAAAAAAAGGCTCCACCAAGAAGTAAGTCACTGGATGGATCATTTAACACATGTTCTTTGGGCA
Source organism: Erigeron canadensis (assembly GCF_010389155.1). Classification (NCBI taxonomy): domain Eukaryota; kingdom Viridiplantae; phylum Streptophyta; class Magnoliopsida; order Asterales; family Asteraceae; genus Erigeron; species Erigeron canadensis. The sequence goes on along the minus strand of NC_057762.1, from coordinate 19,632,768 downwards.
CATAGGACGATGCCAAAAACAAGCAATGGTGAAACACCGTTTAGCCTCACTTATGGCACAGAAGCAGTGATCCCTGTGGAGATAGGCATGCCAACATACCGAACTTTGGCTCGTCTTACAGAAACTAATGAGGAGGATCTAAGGATGAACCTCAATCTCCTGGAGGAGCGACGAGAATTGCCAGCAATAAAAGAAGCTAAATGCAAACGCCAGATTGAAAAATACTACAACCAAAAGGTGATGAAATCAACCTTCAAGGAGGGACATCTGGTGTACCGAAAGAATGAAGCCAGCAAGGCAGCAAACCAAGGCAATCTCGGTCCAAATTGGGAAGGACCATATGTTGTCGCGAAAGCACTCAGGTCCGGATCCTATAACTTGAAAACAATTGCAGGTGAAGAGCTTCCAAGGCATGGCATGGTACTAACCTTCGCAAATGCTATATGTAAGCTAAATAAGTTAGGGGCGAGTGGTTACACAAAGCTTAATGGTTTCTTTTTTGCTTTAATCTTCTTGTAACCAATATAAGACCCCCATGTATTAATATTAATATGAAGTATGAAGCACATCTCCTACGGGATTGATGATGCCTTTGCCTATAAGAATGAAAGTATTTGCTCATCTAAAATGCAATACACATTCCCATCAATTAACTTGGCAAAAGAAAACATAAGGATCATGAAGGATCCAGAGGATGCAAAGACATGCTTACAAGGTACCGCGGCGATGGTACAACACATGCGAAAGGCAAAATACTTGGATGAAATTTATTTCATCAAATAAACAATTTGATTCACACGAAGTGAACTAAAAGACATCTGAACAAAAGATGCAATATATAGACGCGCACATATATAGGTTGGCTGCCCCCTCTCAAAGCCCCATTCTAAGGAAGCAGGCTTCCTAAAGAATGACGTAAGGTTGAGCGACCTTATAAAATTAGCTCCATGTACTCGACAACGGTCTAGTACATTGACAGGTTGAGCACCTACTAATTAACCTCCCTACTGGTGAAACAACCATGCCTCACCAGGTTGGTAAATAAAGCTAAGTATGTTAATGGGACGCCTTAACGACTTACTTAGCATAAATATGCTACGAGCATAATAAAAAATAAAAATAAAAAAAGAAGCAAAATAGCTTCATACGCTCAACAAAGGTTGGGTACACCAATAAACAACATTGCTACGCGCATAAATAAAGGAGCAAAGCAACTTCATATACTCGACCACGGTCAGTACATAGATAAATTAATGCTCTATCAAAAATTAGAAGCAAATCAGCTGCATGTTTTTTACCACAGTTGTTACAATGATAAATAAAGGTTTTGTTAGGACCGAGAAGCAAATCAGCTTCATATATACAACACTTTGGTGCATAAAAGCTCAAAAGCTAAAGAGACGCAGATTAGCTTCATATACTCAACAACGGTTGGGTATATTAACAAATAAAAGCTTAAAAGCTGAAAAGAAGCGGGTTAGCTTCATATACTCAACAACGGTTGGGTATATTAACAAATAAAAGCTTAAAAGCTGGAAAGAAGCAGGATAGCTTCATATACTCAACAACGGGTTGGTATAAATTCCAGAAGGACACAAGTTAGCCTTATTTACTCGACAACCATTGGGCAGATAATGATGAAGAACACACATATAAAAAAGAAGCAGAGTAGCTTCATATATTCAATTATGATTTGGTATAATAACAAAGAAAGGCCCTCCTATCATCAAATAGTGAATTAAATCCATATCGAGTACAACAAGAAACAAAGACTTCAAGGCACAAAAGCAACAATCTAGCTGAAAGTATTCAACAATGGTTAGGTACTGGGAAGAACTTTTATGGCTACAAAGCAAAATCAATATCAAAAGCATGTAATCTTCAAAATTTCAAAAAAGCAAAGCTACTCAAAATGCCAGTCAGGAGGCAAAACTGCCGCAACTGATTTAAAGGAGCAGAGAACCTAAAAGAAAATATCAAGCTACAAATATAAAAGGGTACCTGTGCTACCTCAATTAAACAGATAATAAGACAACATAGATGAAGTAGCAAAAGATGACATCCATAATAGCATTGTTCAAAGAAAAGATCCAACTACGACATTGTTGGACAAACCGAACGATAACTGTATCATTACAAACATTAGCTAAAAGCAAAGAAACTAAACATCAGAAGGAGTGGAAGCAAGCGGTGGGTCTGGAGAAACAGCCTTCAGATCTTCAATGGAACCACCAACACATTTGGATAACCGCTCAAAATACTCAAAGCGTAAGATATTGAAAGAGTTAACAGCCTCTTCAAAAAGAGCAGGAGCAGAAGGGTCATAGCCAGCAGTTTTTTCAAGGGGTCGCTTTGATTGAGCACTCCGATATCCGACACGAATACCATCTTGTAGTCCAGAGGCACTACCGGTGCTACCAACATTATCAATCCCACTTAAATATTGGGAAGATTGGCGCAACTGGTCCAAGGCATAAAAATAGCCTTCACTAATGATCCACTTGTTCACATTAGACAACTCCACATTTTTACCTTTAAGAAAAGCATTACGATCAGATAATTGTTGTACCTTTTCTTTAAGAGCTACATTCTCTGCTTTCCGCTTCTCCTTCTCTGATGTAACTTCAGAAGTATTTGCACCAAGAGTCTTACGAAGCTCATCAGCTTCTTTTTGAGCCTCATGAAGTTGAGTTGTAACAGCCTCCAATTCTTTCTGATGCTTTGACTCAGCTGAAGCAAGACGAGTGGTAGCATCCTTGCCACTCTCAACATCTTGTCTCAAAGACAAAATAGTATCTCCAGAAGCAGACAAAAGTGCTTCCAATTTCTCAATTTGTTTGGGTGCTTCAACTTCAATGGCTCCTTCCAACTGTCCCTGCAAAACAGATACTTCTTTCTTGAGCTTCTCTATGTCACTGTCCCGCTCACTCAATTGAGGCCTAAGCCTCTGTGATCGATGTTTTCTACGTGTATCATAATCAATCCGACTAGTCCGCCATTGACGAACATGAGGAAGCAACGGTGGTCCATCAGAAGGGTTTGTCACACCCGATGCACCGATGAGGGGTCACACCCACTTGATAGAACCATCTCCTAGTACATCTGGTACTTATGTATTCATACCCATAAGGAAGGAAACGCCTCTCATTGAAGCAGATGACTTGTCGGCACCCTATTGCCCCACATCAGCTTCTAAAATCACCAAAAGAATATCTGATTTCCAGTTACCCTCTAAGATTAAAATGCCATTTAATGTGAAAATGCATGATGGTACCACCGATCAAGATGACCACATGGGAGTATTCTCTGGCGCGGTCAAGGTGGAACAATGGTCCATGCCTGTGTGGTGCCACATGTTTGGCCAAACTCTTTTTGGTTCTGCCCGAGTTTGGTATGATAGTTTAGCAGGAGGGAGCATTGATAGCTTTGAAGAATTGAGGCAAAAATTTCTCACTCACTTCATGGTTCAACAAAAATACACTTGAAACCCGGTGGAGGTCCATAACATTCGTCAAAGAGAAAATGAGAGCCTCACCGCATTTATGGAAAGGTACAATTTGGAAAGTATGAGGATATTGGGAGCAAGTGAAACCATGCGGGTGTCAGGTTTTATGCATGGCATTAGATCCAAGCAATTGATAGAAAAATTGAATACAAAGGTTCCTGATACTTTGAAAGAAATGATGGAACTGGTTAAGGCTCACATTAGAGCAAAAGAAGCCATCACAGCTGCAAAATTAGATGATGCACCAGCCCGACGCAACAACAAGCAATCACGCCAATTCAATAATAGGCAGGCATATACCTCCTCCACCGAGAGGTCTGAGCGTCGTCAAAATACTCCTTATTCTCCAGCTAATGTGAGGTAGCATGAACATTACACCGCTTTAATCAAAACACCTGCCGAAATTTTGGCCACCGAAGATGCACGAGTTGGTTTCATTCGACCCCGACCAATGATGGGGGATCCTAATAAAAGGAACGAGCAGTATTGTGAGTTCCACTCTGACAAAGGGCATCACACCAACGATTGCTGGCAGTTGAAAAGGAAGATAGAAGATGTCGTGAAGTCTGGTAAGTTGGCCCATTTAGTAAGAGAAATTAAAGAGCAGAATAAAGGAGGAAGAGGTGGGAGACAAAGTGGCTCCTGGAAGAAAGAAAGAAACAACAGAGGAAAGATGAAAGAGATTCAGATGTTCGTGATGACGTAGCACTTCATGAGCTTCGTCATGGAAGCAGAACCTCCAGTAAGGAAGCACAAGCTTCATCTAGAGCCAACTAATTAGAAAGATCACCAAAGCAGAATTCTTAATGGGTAAGAAAAGGTATAGGTTATTAACCAAGGGACAATCCCAATACTCGAGGGACCACCCACAGGTGACAGCCTAGAGTTTGGTCACCCCCATTACATGGTGGATAATACCATTGCCCCATCAGAGCTGGTTATTATCCACATCCCATTTGCCTATAAATACCCCATGCTCATCAACAGTAAATTATTCACTTTTCTCACTACTCACTAATTTACTCTCTCTCACTTTCTCTCTCTAAAAATATAGATTTAATATATTCTGCTTCATCCGGGGTTTGGTTCCAACCAAACTGTGGCGTATAATTCTACTCCTAACAAGGATTGAATTACAAAACCGTGCAGTACTCCTAAATGAAAAAAGAAAGAAGCAAGTGCCTATCTTCTTTGTAAGTAGGGCCTTGCAAGCTGCTGAATTGAATTACCAACCATTGGAGAAGCTAGCCTTCGCTCTGGTCCATGCAACTAGAAGAATGAAAAGATATTTTCAATCAAATCCAATTGTAGTAATCGCAGACCAGCCCAAACGCCAAGTCTTGGGTCGTCCGGAAATATCGGGACGTTTAGCCAAATGGGCAATTGAATTGGGGGAATTTGGGATTGAATACCATGCCAGGAGCACAATGAGGGGACAAGTACTAGCTGACTTCATTTCATAAATACTAATGGCCGAAACAAAAGAAAAGATAATTCAGCTCCCCTTAGAGGATTCAAACAAGGAAACCAAAGTTCCAAAATGGAAGCTTCACACAGTTGGAGCTTCAAGCAATGAAGGGGCTGGTGCAGGTATAGTACTAGTTGGTCCAGAAGGAGAAGAGTTTAGCTATGCCTTAAGATTTGATTTCCCAGCTACTAATAATGAAACTGAGTATGAAGCACTACTTGCGGAAATGAGAATAGCAAAGAAGCTAAATGTTAACAGACTAAAGGTGTATGTAGATTCAAAGTTAGTGGCCAACCAAGTCAATGGAGTGTATGAAGCAAAAGATGAAAAAATGGAGCAATACTTGGAAAAAATAAAAAAGGGAAGTAAAAGGCTTAGAATACTTCAAGATCAAACAGATCCCAAGAAGTCAAAATAAAAAGGCGGATGTCTTGAGCAAATGGCAACGGTGACCTTCAATCATCTTCGTAATGTAGTGTGGGTAGAAGTACTTGTAAGAAGCCCACTTGAGGAACGTGAGATGAATGCGGTAGTCTCTGAAGAAGACCCCAACTGGATGACTCCAATAAGATCGTTCATAGCAAGTGGGGAACTACCCAGTGATGGTGAAGAAGCAAAAAAGATAAGAATGAAGTCACCAATGTACCCCTCATTGAGGGTATCTTATACAGAAAAAATTACTTGGGGCCTTTGTTACGATGTGTGGGTCCAACTAAAGCAAATTATTTGGTGAGAGTGGTCCATGAAGGATCGTGCGGAATGCACGCAGGGTCACGGGCCATTGTAAGGAAGCTTATGAAATTAGGCTACTTTTGGCCCTCCATGCATCAGACATGCTTTGAAGAAATAAAGACATGTAGGGTGTGCCAAGTTCATGCACCAATTCCCAAAGGCCCAAAGAATGAGATGATATCGATGACATCCCCATGGCCATTCTATAAGTGGGGGATGGACATTGTTGGACCATTCCCAAAAGCACCTGGTGGTTTTAAGTTCCTAATTGTGACCATAGATTATTTCACTAAATGGGTGGAAGCCAAGGCGCTAGTAAGCATCAGTGGCAAGCAAGTGAAAAAGTTCGTTTGGGACAACATTGTGTATCGTTTTGGTTTACCAGGAGCATTGGTCACAGATAATGGGAAGCAATTAGTTGAAAATCCATTTAAGTCTTGGTGCCAAGAAATGCAAATAAAGCAATTAGCTTTGTAAGTGGCATAACCACAAGGAAATGGCCAAGCTGAAAGGGCCAAACGAAGCATAGTTGATGCAATCAAAAGAAGGCTCCACCAAGAAGGAAGTCACTGGATGGATCATTTAACACATGTTCTTTGGGCACATAGGACGATGCCAAAAACAAGCAATGGTGAAACACCGTTTAGCCTCACTTATGGCACGGAAGCAGTGATCCCTGTGGAGATAGGCATGCCAACATACCGAACCTCGGCTTGTCTTACAGAAACTAATGAGGAGGATCTAAGGATGAACCTCAATCTCCTGGAGGAGCGACGAGAATTGGCAGCAATAAAAGAAGCTAAATGCAAGCGCCAGATTGAAAAATACTACAACCAAAGGGTGAAGAAATCAACCTTCAAGGAGGGAGATCTGGCGTACCGAAAGACCTGGTGTACCGAAAGAATGAAGCCAGCAAGGCAGCAAACCAAGGCAAGCTCGGTCCAAATTGGGAAGGACCATAGTTGTCGCTAAAGCACTAAGGTCCGGATCCTATAACTTGAAAAGAATTGCAGGTGAAGAGCTTCCAAGGCCATGGCATGGTACTAACCTTCACAAATGCTATATGTAAGCTAAATAAGTTAGGGGCGAGTGGTTACACAAAGCTTAATGGTTTCTTTTTTGCTTTAATCTTCTTGTAACCAATGTAAGACCCCCATGTATTAAATTAAATATGTAGTATGAAGCACATCTCCTACGGGATTGATGATGCCTTTGCCTATAAGCATGAAAGTCTTTTCTCATCTAAAATGCCATACACATTCCCAGAGGATGATGAATGATCCAGAGGATGCAAAGACGTCCTTAAAAGGTACCGCAACGATGGTACAACACATACGAAAGGCAAAATACTTAGATGGAATTTATTTCATCAAATAAATAATTTGATTCACACCAGTGAACTAAAAGACATCTGAACGAGAGATGCAATATATCAAAGCTTACTCCGGAAGATTCAAAATTATTTTGAGCAAAGTTATTTTAAACAAAATTGATTTTTTATCAAAATAACTTTGGGGACAATTGTTATGGGTGAAATTTCAGATTTCATTATCTTGGGACCTCAAGATCATGGACCTTCAAGATCTTGAAACGCCTTGACGAATTACTAACGATAAATTCAAGTATTGTTTCTATGAGAATATTATGTAGGTAACTTGATATTTATCACAAGGGAAATATCTCTAACGGTACAAAAGAGATTCAACACATGTCTTATTTGATCAACACGCAAAGAAGACTTAGTCCAGCATCATAATCGGACTTCAAGAGGAATTCAGCATGAGGAGAATATCTTCAAACGACTACAATATCAGTCAAGATATGCTCCAACGTTCACCAGGTGAAGACCAGGAAGATCCCTGTAATTTCGGAAAATTAGTTACTAGGCTGCTCTATATAAACGAGGACCTGATCGATCATGGGATATACAACGTTACACACACTCACATATTTACTTGCTTATTTTGTCTGCTCATACTTGTAAACAACCAACACACTTTTCTTTACTTAGAAAGATCGATCAAGTCGCTCTATCATTGTAACCAATTTACACCATTAATAAAAGAACAAGGCAGGGACTATTGCTTCCTCCTGAGGTTTTTATGCCGGCAATCCGTAAAGGATTAAGGGCTTTTCCTCGATAACAAATCTCGGTGTTCTTTGTTCCTTTCTCTTTATTTTCCGCATTTATTTACGTTTATCTTTGTTTATCTTGCTTAATCTATCTTATATTTGATTATATAGTTATTTGCGAAATCTTTTGACTACCTTCTTTTGTTTAAGTCAACATAATCTTGATTTATCATACTTATTTTAAATGCATCTTTGAATCTAAACCAACTTTACAAGCCCTTAATCTCACGAACGAAAGTTTTGTTACATAATTGATCTAAGTCTTCAAGGTTGATTTTCTTGGATAATTTTTGACCAAAACAATCTGATAAAAAATCTTTTTGATTTTCATAAATCTTGATTTTTCAAAATCTAAAACCGAAGATGTCGACTCAACCAACTAATTCTTCGCAAACTAGTCCTGTTCTTTCTTCTCCTTTGCCTCCTTCACCTCCAGGACGTTTTTCTTATCGAAGAAACAGGAACAATGTTGCTCGAACTTCTGCCCAGGAAAAAGGAAAGGAGCCAATGGATTCATTCCAGATCCCAGACTTATCTGGAGAAATTCCGGCAGGAAACTCATCTCAGGAGAATGCAAGATCAAGCCAGACTCAAAGAAGGAGTTTTTACGATGATTATGGCAATCCGGATCCCTACAATACCGGATCTAGGAATGTTAACTCTCAAGAACTGCCTGACTTGTTTACTATTTTGCAGAATCTTGATAAGACAATTAAGACTAATCAAGAATATAATCAGGCACAATTCAAAATTCTTGAGTCAAGGATTTTTGAAAACAGACCACCGATGACTCCTAGGAATTTGTTTTCAATGACTCCATCTGCTCCTGAGTCTGCTCCTATTAATACGTTGATGCCAACTGCGACTCCTAATTTTGGGAGTAATATTCCGCAAAACACTCATGTTGCTGGAACATCGGCCACCATGAGTGTAGGTTTGAACAATTCTAATAATTTTTTTAGATATTTTGCTTTTACTAATCCATCGCAGGGACAAGGAGCAAATGATTACATCGCTAGAGAATTTCAAAAGATTAAAGACATGATTTCGAGCATTCCTGGATTTTGCAATCCAAATCCTGAAGTCAACCCTGCATCCTATCTAATCAACATATATGGCGACAGGATTGCGAACGTAGAAATCCCGAAGAAATTCCAAGTTCCAAATATGAAACCATATGATGGAACCACTGACCCACAGGAGCATATCGCGCTGTATTTGGAGAAAATGGAAACGATGCCGATTCCATCAAATTTGAAAGAAGCTTTTGGATCGACACTATCTGGATCAGCCTTAAAATGGCTGCAGAGTTTGCCTCCCCTATCTATTAATTCTTTCGCTGATTTAACAAATTTATTTTATAGTCAATTTTCATGCAGTAGGACTTTTGAGAAATTGACTAATGATCTATATAAAATAATTCAAAAACCGCATGAATCACTTAGAGATTTTATGACTAGATTTACAAAAAAATCTCTTAATTTTCCTAAATTAGATATGTTGACCGCTATTCAAGCTTTGCAGAGAGGTCTCCATAAAGGATCTAAATTCCAGGAAGATCTCATAATGACACCATGCAGAAATTTAGATGAAGCAAAAGCAAGGGCAGCAAGATTTATAAGGCTCGAAGAAAATGAACTTACAACTTCGAAATTAGATGCCTTATCATATGATCGTCCAAATCGGAAGGCAGAAACCCCGGTGTTTAAACCGAGACACAAACCTTACTCAAGACATGTAGATGATCAAGTCAATGTCATTGAAGAAGATGACGGGGTCGAATATCAAACTTTGGCCTCATACTGTTTCACTATAGGAACTCCTGGCATTATAATGGCGCTTAGAGATCTTGGAGACAAGGTGAGATGGCCTCAGAAGAAAAATGACGGATACTTCAAGAAGAAAGATCCTAGCCAGTGGTGTGCTTATCATGAAGACTTTGGCCATATCACTGAAGATTGCAAGATGTTAAGAAGAGAAATATCCACTTTATTAGCAAAAGGATATTTGACAGAACTCCTTGGAAGGAAAAAGGCCAAAGATGTTGAAGGCTTGGACTTTTCCAAACCAAAATCAACACAAAAAGCAGATTCCCCACCAGAGAATGCAAAAGTAATTAATACCATCTCTGGGGGATCGAAAGTGTGCGGGACAACATATTCAGCAGCAAAAAGACTTGCAAAGCAAAGCAAAGCAGATAAAGGAGAAAGAAGTGTGAAGAAAGCATCAATTTTGGACTCAGACATTATCTCCTTTGAAGAAGATTTTGATGATATCATGGAACCTCATCATGATGGGCTGGTAATTACTCTTTTTATCGCTAACCATTATGTTCGCAGGATTTTGATAGATAATGGGAGCTCAGTGAATATCATCAAGCTGGAGACATTACGAAGAATGGATATCTTGGAAGAAGATATCAGTGGAAAGGTTTCTCCATTGATTGGATTCAGTGGGGAAACAATATACAGTGGGTGAAATAAAATTACTAGTTTATGTTGGAGGGATGAATTCGATGCAGAAATTCTGTGTCGTAGATTCTCTCCCAGGATGCAACATAATCTTGGGAAGACCTTGGATACACGAAATGAAGGCAGTACCTTCCACATATCACCAATGTGTTAAACTTCCAACACCTTGGGGAGTAGTTACTGTCAAGGGAGATCAGCAAGAAGCAAGAGAATGCTACACATCCAGCATGAAGTCAACTGCAAAGCCAATTTCACAATAGCAACTTTAATGTTAGGATCTTCGATGTAGACGAACCAGAAGAGCAAGACGTAAAGGAAGTTATCTTGGTTCTTGAAGATCCTAACATTAAAGTTTTAATAGGGAAAAAGATATCAAAAGATATAGAAATCAAATTTACTGATTTCCTCAAAGCTAGAATGAAGACTTTCGCTTGGAAACAAGAAGATATGACTGGAATATCAAGAGATGTCATCACACACAAGTTGGGAATCGACAAAAGCTTCAAGCCTATTCAGCAAAAAAGAAGAAAATTTGCTCCTGAAAGAAACGCTATAATCCAGGAAGATGTTGAAAGATTATTAAAGGCTAAAATGATCAGAGAAGTTAAATTCCCAGAATGGCTGGCAAACGTGGTGGTCGTACAAAAGAAAAATGGAAAATGGAGAGTTTGTGTAGATTTTACTGATCTAAACAAAGCTTGTCCAAAAGATCTATTTCCACTACCACATATTGATGCAATGGTAGATGCAACTTCGGGACATGAGATGCTAACATTCATGGATGCCTCCTCAGGATTTCAACAAATACAAATGGAACCTGAAGATCAGGAAGCCACGGCCTTCATGACACCTACAGGGTATTTATTGTTATATTGCAATGCATTTTGGTCTTAAAAATGCAGGTGCAACATATCAAAGGCTAGTGAATATGATTTTCAAAGATCAACTAGGGGATACCATGGAAGTCTATATAGACGATATGGTGGTAAAGTCCAAGAGAGTTGAAGATCACTTAAAGGATCTTGAAGTAGCCTTCAACATCCTGGACAAGTACAATATGAAGTTAAATCCCGCCAAGTGTAATTTTGGAGTCGGAGCTGGAAAATTCTTAGGATATATGGTCACCAAAAGAGGAATTGAAGCTAGCCCGGAGCAAATTAAAGCAATATTAAATTTGAAGTCTCCGTCGAATGGTAAAGACATCTAAAGATTAACTGGCAGATTAGCAGCTCTCAACAGATTCATTTCAAGATCCTCAGATAGATGCAAATAATTTTACGATATTCTGAAAAAGAATAAGAAATTTGAATGGGGTGAAAAGCAAGAAGAGGCCTTTCAGGAATTAAAAAAGTACTTATCAACCCCTCCGCTGCTGATGAAGCCTGAAGATGGTGAGCCTTTATATCTTTACATGGCATTATCATCAAATGCAGTAAGCGCAATTCTTATAAAGGAATCTGAAGGCATACAGAATCCCGTCTACTACGTAAGTAAAAGTGTAATTGATGCTGAAACTAGGTACTCTCATCTCGAAAAACTCATACTTGCATTAGTCATGGCATCTACTAAACTTAGACATTATTTTGAAACGCATGCTATACATGTTAGGACAAATTACCCTATAAAATGTGTACTTAGAAAACCTGAAGTATCAGGAAGAATGGCTAAATGGTCTGTAAAGTTAAGTGCCTTTAACTTAGTATATGAACCTAGAAATGCTATAAAATCTCAAGCTTTAGCTGATTTTGTGGATGATTTTAGTAATGACTTACAACAAGAAGTGGACTTAGAAGTTAAAATGCTAGAAGAAGCAACTGGAAAATGGATCCTATATACTGATGGTGCTGCTAATGTTAAAGGAATAGGATTAGGTATCATACTAAAATCGCCACAGGGGGATATCATACCCCAAGCAGTAAATTGTCATTTCATAGCTACTAATAATGAAGCAGAATACGAAGCTTTAATTTCTGGTATGCAATTGGCTAAAGATATGAATATTAGGAACCTTAAAGTATATGTAGATTCATTACTTTTAGCAAATAATTTTAATGGATCATACGCTGCGAAAGGAGAAAAATTAATGCAATATCTAGATATAGTTAAAAAATTAGCTGAAAATTTCAACTTATTCGATATAGAACAAGTACCTAGTGAAGAAAATGTTAAAGTTGATGCCTTAGCAAACCTAGGTTCAACATTTAAGATGTCGTCTGAAACTAGTATTCCTATAGTTCATGTTCTATATCCTACCATAGATAAAGAGTCTCATAAAACTTTAGCTATTCAAGATAGTGAAACTGGAGAATCTGAAAACAATCAAACTTCATGGATGACACATATAAAGGAATATATAAGCAATGGGACAATTCCTAAGGATGAAAACCCAAATCCTTTTCAAATGAAAACTGCACATTATTCTATGATAAATGGTATCTTGTATAGAAAGTCTCTTGCAGGACCATATCTTAGGTGTTTAGAGGAACCCGAGATCAAAGAGGTTCTTAAAGATATTCACGAAGGAGAATGTGGGAACCACACAGCTGGAAGATCCTTACATTCGAAAATCTTAAGGACTGGTTATTATTGGCCAACCATGAAACAAGATGCTGAAGATTATGCTAGGAAGTGTGATGCTTGTCAAAGACATAGCAACATTCATCATCAACCAGCTGAACCTATGTATCCAGTTTTGTCACCATGGACATTCATGAAGTGGGGAATGGATATTGTAGGACCAATGACAGAATCTTCCGCGGGGAAGAAATATTTTTTGGCAATGACAAATTATTTTTCAAAATGGATTGAAGCTAAAGCATATTCCAAGATCCAGGAGTCTCATGTTATATCCTTCATCAAAAGGAATATATTGACCAGATTTAGGGTTCCAGCAGAGATAATTTGTGACAATGGTTCACAATTTATTGGAAAGAAAACCACAAATTTCTGTGAAAGATGGGGAATCAAGATGATCACTTCTACCCTTGTTCATCCTCAAGCCAATGGTCAAGCGGAGTCAAGTAATAAGATTATTATGAACAATCTAAAGAAAAGACTGGGACAGGCCAAAGGAAAATGGGCTGAAGAGTTACCATTTGTCTTATGGGCTGATCGCACAACCTCTAAAAATGCAACTGGGCAAACCCCATTTTCGCTTGTTTTTGGAGCAGAAGCAGTATTGCCCACTGAAATGGACTTACCAACTGCTAGGATAAGTCTATTGACTTATGAGAAAAACAAAGAATTAATGTTTGAAAGCTTGGAAGCTTTAGATGAATTACGAGAAAGAACCAGAACAAGAATAGCAGCTTATCAACAACGAATCGCCAAGTCTTACAATAAGAATTTAAGATTAAGACGATTTCAAGTTGGGGATTTAGTGTTAAAGAAAGCTTTGATCAAGCCTGATGGGAAATTGAACCCGAAATGGGAAGGACCTTATTTGATCGAGGCAGAAGCCGGTAAAGGATCTTATTGGTTACAAGATCTAGAAGGTATATTAGTTCCAAGAGCTTGGAACGCCATCCACCTTAAATTATATCATGTCTAATTAATTTTGTCTCATTGACAAAATCAGGTATGATTTCTAAATCTTTTTTTATTTATTCATTTATTTATTTGTTTGTTTATTCTTCAAAATGATGATACTGACTTGAGCGTCCGAGTGGCGTTAGCCAAATGGCTAACGTCAGTTCCTAAGAATTTCAATTTGTAGGATCTCAAAGGATACTCAGCATCATGCATAGCAACGTGGAACAAGGTCTTCACCTTTTGGCTTTCACGCCAACTTTTGGTTGGGGGTTTTCACCCTCTCTTACGATTTGCCCATGTCGCACGTTCATTAATTTCACAGTTGAAGAGTTAAATTCCAAGGTTGTCGAAGTTAATTCTACCGATTATCGATGTCACCATCGATCTCCCGAAATGGCTAACCACGCCACCCATTACCCAAACACATAAGAAAAGGCTTACCATGCCTCCCAAGCATGTTCAAGATATTGAGACACCCTCATTATCTTGGACTCCAATGTCCCTACGAGAATATTAAAATTAAGAATTCCCTTCTTAATTTTAATCCCCTCCAAAGATCATATCGGTCCCATTTATATTTTATTGCTACACGAATATAGTGGAACTGACAAACAATTAAGACGCTGGATGCTTGAAGATCACAATTTACAAGTGGATCTTAATTACATATCACAAGGTGCATGTATCTTACCCTATAATTATTACTTTGATTTGATTTGTTACTGTTGGTATAGTCAAATAAGTCAAGGGTAATAATTAACTGACATGTGATATCATGCAAACGATTATTTAATTTCCCAATTTTAACCCCATTAACATCATTGATTTTTGGAATCGAAGCAATAAAGATCAAAAGATAAATATTTTTCATTCATAACGAAAATATTTACAAAAGATAAAACTGCTTGATAGCAGTTACAATTAAAAGAGTTTAAAAATGGGCTCTGGCCTTTGCATTATATCATTCATTGCCCATATACATAACTACTCGTCAGAATCAGAAGGCTTCAACTTTTTGGCGACTCTCATATAGACCAGATCTACTTGCGTCGTTTGAAGTTCTTCCTTGGTTTTTGCCAGTTCTGCTTGTAACTCTCTTATCCTGGAAACTTGAGCTTTTCTTTCATCCAATAGTTGAAAAATATATTGATTTTGGCTTTTCATTTCTTGGTCTTTAATACGCCAACTTCCATATGCGCAAACCTCATTTGAGAAAAGCACCGTGGGAAACATTTCAAAGGATCATTTTTACAAATCGAATATAACGAAAGAAAAAATAATGAAAAATTTATTTTCTTACATAAAGGAGCCTCCTTTCTGACTTCGTAGTGCCCCAATTTACCCTTGGGCGCTCGTGGACTTCAAGGTGTGAATCTCCGTTGCTGATTTCAAACATGTTAATGTTATGAGAATTAATAGATATGGAGAAAAAGATGAAAACTTTTTTGAGCATCAAAAGATTTATCATTTTTTCTAAAAGAATGGTATGCTTATATAGAGGGGTAAAACGATGGGAATAAACCGTTAAGACTCTTGGTTATCTTATCTCCACGCGTCTTATCCTCAGGGTAAATTCAAAAATTAACTCCTTAACTTTGGTCAAAGCTTACTCCGGAAGATTCAAAATTATTTTGAGCAAAGTTATTTTAAACAAAATTGATTTTTTATCAAAATAACTTTGGGGACAATTGTTATGGGTGAAATTTCAGATTTCATTATCTTGGGACCTCAAGATCATGGACCTTCAGACGAATTACTAATGATAAATTCAAGTATTGTTTCTATGAGAATATTATGCAGGTAACTTGATATTTATCACAAGGGAAATATCTCTAACGGTACAAAAGAGATTCAACACATGTCTTATTTGATCAACACACAAAGAAGACTTAGTCCAGCATCATAATCGGACATCAAGAGGAATTCAGCATGAGGAGAATATCTTCAAACGACTACAATATCAGTCAAGATATGCTCCAACGTTCACCAGGTGAAGACCAAGAAGATCCCTGTAATTTCGGAAAATTAGTTACTAGGCTGCTCTATAAAAACGAGGACCTGATCGATCATGGGATATACACCGTTACACACACTCACATATTTACTTGCTTATTTTCTCTGCTCATACTTGTAAACAACCAACACACTTTTCTTTACTTAGAAAGATCGATCAAGTCGCTCTATCATTGTAACCAATTTACACCATTAATAAAAGAACAAGGTAGGGACTATTGCTTCCTCCCGGGGTTTTTATGCCGGCAATCCGTAAAGGATTAAGGGCTTTTCCTCGATAACAAATCTCGGTGTTCTTTGTTCCTTTCTCTTTATTTTCCGCATTTATTTACGTTTATCTTTGTTTATCTTGCTTAATCTATCTTATATTTGATTATATAGTTATTTGCGAAATCTTTTGACTACCTTCTTTTGTTTAAGTCGACATAATCTTGATTTTTCATACTTATTTTAAACGCATCTTTGAATCTAAACCAACTTTACAAGCCCTTAACCTCACGAACGAAAGTTTGGTTACATAATTGATCTAAGTCTTCAGGGTTGATTATCTTGGATAATTTTTGACCAAACACTCCTCGCCTTGCATAACCGGCATGTGATAGAGGAGTTGAATTTCCAACAATCAATCTTGTACTAGTTGACTATCATGAAAACCAGATGCTTTGAGATTTGAAGCTCCAACTTCAGGAACATAGACCTTCCTGTTTCACAGCCATTCTTTGTCTCTAAAACAAAAATATTATGCTTCTTTGTGCTAATACCTGCACAATCAAGCTGAAAAATACCATACAGAGATAAAAATATAATTGTTCTTCTTTATTATTTCATTACTATGCTAGCAATGACTTAATCTAGAACTACATTTTTCATTTTCTTCTCCAGATTTTGTTCTTCTTTTACTATTATAAGTCATAAGTTCCATATGACCTTATCTTAGTCTAAGAACTACAAAATAATTATAAAGTATCGAACCTTAAGAACCATGTCTTATTGTTCAAAATCTAAACCTTATAATCGAAATCTTAAGGTTTTAAAATTATGGACCTATAGTTTGCTAAACTATTCGTCAAACCATCAAGAAAAGAATCTTAAGATCTCAGTCTTATTATTTTAAAATATTTATCAATAATCTTGAATCTTAAGAGCTCTGTCTTACAATTCTATGATAACAATGAATAACCTACCCTGAGGTCTTTCACTTATACCTATGGATCACCTACCCTGAGGTCTTCCATTTACATGCAAATCTATATTGATTTCGTTTCAAGTCACTTGATTTTAACCCAGTAAAATCACATAACTAAACCTAATCACTTATACTTTTGCATAGAAAAATATAATTTTTGCCATTAAGACATGTTCTCATGAAACTTTGAATTGCATGTAAACTTTGGATATCATGATCATAAGGAAATTTTGATGATTCCTAAAATTTTTTGACACGGATTTGGCGAAAAATATTCCGAATGCTATCACATTTCAAATCTTCATGAATTATCCCATTTTAAGATCTTAGGCAAAAATCACAAACCATAAGGGTTTTACCTATGGTTGATCAACAAACAATTAAAAATACTTCTATGATTGTCTCATCATACTAGTATTTCTCTTTGTTATGACCTATACAGCTCTGTGTATTCGTCTTTCTTACTTTCATGCTGAGAACTTGCTTGACAACCTACAAAATCAAACATCTGTTTGTTGTCCTGCACATCTCAACAAACAATCACCATATCTTCTCAAAGTAATAACATACAATCTAAAGATATGAATAATTCAGCGAGATAAAATACATGAATCTGCTAACAATCTATTATTAACCTAGGTCACTTTAAGGTCTATAATTCACCGTTAAGCTTTCAGATTAAGTCAAAATCATTTGATATCTCAGTATCAAATCTTTTTGATTAAAAACCGATCTTTTCAATAATAATTCTCAAACTATTAAACATCATCTCTTTAATTCTTTGAGAATCTTCCTACTAAAGATCAAATCAGTTCTTTTAAACATCAAATTCAAAACTATGAATAACTCAGTGTTCATTCTTAAGAAAATCTTCTTTCTAAGAATAGAAACATTTTTTTCAAAGATAAAGTTCAAAACTATGAACAACTCTGTGTTCATTCTTAAGAAAATCTTCTTTCTAAGAAATTTTCATTAACCCAATATTTGTTTATTGAAATCAACAACTCTGTGTTCTTTTCCTTAAACCTATATTAACGAGTTAACAAAGTATCGGTTTAAAAAAAACTTTCTTTTAGCTTATGATCCTTTCACTATTGCTTAACTACCCTACTCGTTTATTTGATGTTCCATAAGAACGTAGTTGAGTCCTCTTGGAAACTAGATTCTATTCTGACTCTGTCTCTCTTGCAATAGGAACTTTTTATTTAAAAAAATACAAATATAAATAAACATACACACAGTTTACGAGACACATAACACATACACACATGAACATAAACGAATAACATAGTTACAAGAGCTAAAGTACCGTATTGATTAGATCAGCTTAGCATGTTACATAAGCCCACATGAGAAATAATTCTCTTATTATTAGTTATGAACAGTGATCCAAGATGATTACCAATATATTTGTCCTCTTAAACACTCGGTACTTCCAGTTTCCTTTTGTTTTGTAACACTTTCGACATACCCTGGTCAAGGACAGTCACCATGTAACCCGAGTAGCCTAATATGCCACTTAATCAGGTTTGCGAACTTAAGTGACCCACATTCAGATATACTCTCACAATCGATACAAGCACTAAGATTAAGACATTTGGTAACTAAAGGGAGACGGTCTTTAAGAATCAAGTCAACGGTGACAGGTCGGTGATTCCTCACACACAGAGTGACATAACTTGACTCACGTACGGAAATATACCCAACATTACATAACTTTAAAGCACTTATGAAGACCCGTGACTTTCTATGAGACTCGTGTAGCGAACTTTCTGACAACCTATCCCAAGTTGGAAGCTTTAGGTAGGCTAGGCATACAAAGACACCCCAAGGACTTACTTGTCCGAATCTCAAAGGCCACATTAGCTCCATAATTTTCAAAAGATTAATTAGATATTTGCATATCTTGTCACAAGTACACATCCGAAAAAGCAATATACACTTATGTATGTACCCGAGACCTTCTATATAATGACCAAATATACAAAATTACAATGCTAGATCTTTCGTAAGATTTAAGGACCATATTTTAAATAAAGAGCAGGCATTCTCAGCCATAAATCTTAATATATTTCCCATAAGAACATTGTATACATTTAAGTTCTGATTATAAGGAAACCTTGGTACTTTGTGCCTATTGATACATCATATAATGGAGTCACTGAACAAAGCAATATTAAAGTACAATTATGTAGGCTTAAAAGCTAAAGTATTGTCACGTCTAATCGTCTTTCATACGGTGACCTTACTCTTTTTTTATTATTTTCTTTTTCTTTTCTGATTTTTTATTTTGTTTTTATGACTCTATTTGACACACAATATGACACGACTCATTTTACAAAGTTCCTATTGAGAGACACTGTTACTATAGATTTCTCATTCCAATCAATTGGACTAGCAACTCTAAACGAGTTCGGTCGAAAGCCTTAATGAACAGATCAGCTAAATTAAAGTCACCTTCAAAAATAAAGATATTAAACACATGACTTTAATTTTCTTCTGCACAAAATTCAAAATAAATAGATCTCTAAGTCAATTGTGCCTAACAGGAATAGATATGGTGGATAAAATGTCCTTCTTTATGAGAGTATAAAGGAATTTCTAACCTTAAACCTCTGAGCCTGTGAACTGCATTCACTTGCTGTAATGTATTCCAGTGTCTCTCCTAAAATCGACATCCACTTAAGTCTCTTTCCTTAATGACACCAGTTTCTTCATCCCTGTGATTAAACTACTGCAATTCTGGAATAGACATAAAACATATCCAATATCATACACACACACACACTATAGATCATCATATAGAAATGATCTTCTATAGTAAATAATCTATAACAAACTTTAGAAAACATAACAAATGATAAGACTAATTAGAACATGTTTTCTTGAAGCAATGATCATCAGTTTCACGGAGTTTTCTCTTTCGTCCATCTAACCGATCTTAAAAGTCCTTCATAGTTTGTTCATGAGATCTGCATATCTCTTCTTGTTCAGGAGTTAACAAGAGAGGTATAACTCTTGGATAATCACGATAGTGATCTTCCATGCCAACCTGAACACTCCATACTTTGTCAATCAAAACCCGAGGAAAACAATCTTTTGAAAGTTCTCTCTCGGTAAAAACCCGATCACCACCTTTCAGTGTATAATGTGTAAGATAGACTTTTTCCTTTTCCAAGTCCTTCTCTGACATCCGTACACCCGGTAGAGAGTTTTGATCCTGTTTTTCAACAAAATTAACACGGTCAATTAAAATACTTCCTTTTACAACTTTTCCAACACCGGAGATTTTTCCGCCTTTGGAATCTACAAAACAGACATATGATCCTTTGACAGGAGTAAACTCTGTCACTAGACCCTTGTCTTCCATAATGTGCCTGGAGCTTCTGCTATCGACAAACCATAAACTTGTGGTCTTCCTTAGCAGCTCCTGCACATTCACAAACATATTAGTTTCTCAAGGGACCCCTAGCCTTACTGGCTTTGGGTCTTTCATTTTCCTCATCAGAAACCATATCGGCCCAGTAACCACCAATAGGAACCCATGCTTTAGCAGGTTTAGCAATTGAGCTGCCGGAGGGTCCTTTTTTGGGGGAATTCCGTGAACCTTTTCCATCACTGGGTCGATGACTTGGGGAACCACTAGGCCTCCTATTGGTAGGTAGCCTCTGGTCATTATCCCTTAGATTCTTTTGAAGTCTAGACATTCTCTCAGGAGATGAAGAAGGTAATCTCCTGGGACTACATCTCTGAAAATGGTCAACTGGATTAGATTGCACATTAGAGATAATCCTATCATAATAAGCATGGTCTGATTTTATCTTGAGTGGAGATTTTGATCTCCAATTACTTGATTGACTTAACCCACTAGAACCTTCTCTAAAAGAAACACTTCTAGGCTTCTTATCAATTTCGCAGTCCTTTTCAAATTTCCTAAATCTCAAATAATTCTGAGCTATTAAACTGTTAGGATTTCTCTTAACCCACTCCTCATAATATTTTTCTTTATGATCTTTCATTGAAATCCCTTTTGATGAACCAGAATTTCCACTAGACTCCATACTGCCTCTAGATTTTTTAGATGAGACCCTAGATTTATTCTTCTTATAAGGACAACAACTTGACACGTGACCTATTTCACGACACTTAAAACATGACCGTTTAGCAGTTTTCTTTGATAAATCACCATGAACTATCTCAGGTACTGGAACCCCATGATCCCTTAATTCATCAATATATTCAAGAGTGGCATATGCTTCTTCCCAAGTAGTTGGAGCTTTAATAGGGTCAACACATCTTTTTTTACAGTCTGAATCTCAGGACCACGACCGTTTAGATTCCAACAGCTTCTCGATCACGTCTTCTGGATCCGGAGCGAACCCAATGCCTTGCTTTCGGCTTCATAATCTTTCTTTTTATCAACATCCATTTGCTCATATGAAGCAAGCCTAGCACCGCTCAAACTTGATGTATCACCTGTTACTTTTGGAGGAGTATAACCGTTTGTAATGCATATCCTCATCCTCACATCCATTAGTCTACAGTATGACTTGAATCTGCCCTTCCAATTGAAGTATCTATCAAGGCTTATCAACTTTGGTGGTGAGTTGGCCTTTTCGGTTTCATGATCCATCAGAATCATTTGATTTAGCAACGCCTGATAATTTGCAGGTAACTGTGACGTCATTTTCTTAAAGCTAGTAAAGTTCACGAACTGCTTAAAGATAAACGAGGTCGTAAAGTTCACGAGGTCCAAGAATACGAGGTCGCAATTAGTACTCGAGGTCGTAATTGAACTGGTGAGGTCGTATTTGATCTCACGAGGTCGCAAACGAAATACGAGATCGCAATTGAACTGGCGAGGTCGTAATTAGCTACCCAAGTCGAAATACGAGTTGGATGAGGTAATACGAGCCCGCGAGGTTGTAAACGATGCTGGTCCGATGATTCTCTTGAATTCGAAACCCTAAAAGCCAAAAACACACTTTCGACGGCTGCAAACACCAAGATATACCTCGAACAAGATTTCCGGTCGTAAACTCGTGAAAGAATCACGTCTAAACGACCCTAAATCAATTTTGTCTATCACCAACAAACTATAACCTTCCGGTATGAAACCAAGAGGCTCTGATACCACTTGTAAGTCCCCTTGATGCGGATCGTTAATAGTTTGATCCCGTTATCCAGAGGTACGGAATCCCTCTCTATGACGTGGTGATTCACAACGAAAGCCCCTAGGTCACCTGCTGCCTCGCAGGTCTTCTTCGGGCTAGCGGAACGACCTTTGACCTATTAACCTACACAAATATGCTTGATAATTCGACAAATGTTCGACCCTAATCCCTGTTAGGGTTCTGGTATATATAAGAAACTCGACATGGGCTTCAGTGAGTCGAGCTCGTATTTCAGACCCAGCCCGACACCTTTACGAGGTCTTAATTGTGTCTTTGCCTCGTATTTGACCCTGCAAATACGGGGTCATATTTCCTATATGCCACCTCGTAATTGTCCCTGCAATTACGAGGTCGTAATCCCTCTCAAGCAGATTAATTATACATTCAATACTCAAACGTAATCTAGTATTTTATGCATAATACAAAGTTCATTAATGACAATTACAATGATAAAGACATATTACAATATAAGTCCATACAATCTAGACTGCTATTAACATAGACGTGCACTTACCCCTTAGGAGCAGTAAGCTCCACTCCGCATGCAGAAATGAGATTCCCAACCCCGTGAGGAGTAGCCATTGTAAGGGCTGAAATGGCAAAGGTAGATGAATGCCAACGAATTGAAAGAGATGACTTAAATTTTACTAAGGAATCTCGTAATGTGAAAGAAGAAAAGGTAATGATTCACCCTCATTACCCGGACCAACTCGTTACCATTGGGGCTGAGCTATCTCGAAGAACAAAGGAAAGGTTGGTAGAGTTTCTAAAAAGAAACAAAGATGTTTTTGCATGGGAACCATCAGACATGGTGGGGATCCCTCGGAGTGTCATAGAGCATCGGTTAAACGTTCATTATAATGTTGAACCAAAAGTGCAAAAGAAAAGAACTCTTGCTCCCGAAAGAAGCAGGGTTGCCCTTCAAGAACTAAGGCAGCTAGTAGAGGCAGATATTCTGAGGGAGGTAAGATACCAAACTTGGGTTGCTAACCCTGTGATAGTGAAAAGAGGAGATAACTCATGAAGGATGTGCGTAGACTTCAAAGATATAAATAAAGCATGTCCTAAAGACTTCTATCCGCTTCCCAATATTGATGAGAAGATTGAAGCTCTTGTGGGTTTCAAGTGGAAATGTTTCCTTGATGCATACAACGGATACCATCAAATCCAAATGGCTGAAGAAGATGAAGATAAAACGGCCTTTCATACTAATGTTGATCCATTTTGTTATATGAAGATGCCCTTCGGACTCAAAAACGCTGGAGCAACATATCAGCGAATGATAGATAAAGTGTTTGGTCCCTAAGTTGGGAGAAACATGGAGGCATATGTAGATGATTTGGTGCTCAAAAGCAAGACTGAAGAAATGATGATGAGAGATATAGATGAAACTTTTGGCAGATTGAGAAGCATCAACATGAAGCTGAACCCGAAGAAATGCTCCTTCGGGATGGTTGAAGGTAGGTTCCTTGGGCACATGATAACAGAGGAATGGATGATGGCCAACCCAGATAAGATAGAGGCAATCCAAAAAATGGTTTCTCCTAAATCCATCAAGGATGTGCAAAGGTTGAATGGGAGGTTAGCAGCCCTCAACTGTTATTTGGCACGATCAACAGAAAGATCTTTACCTTTTTTCCAAACATTGAAGCAATGTGTCAATAAAAGTGATTTACATTGGACGAAAGAGCCTGAAGAATCCTTTCAGAAGATTAAAGAATACTTGAAAGAGCTCCTTATGTTAACTGTTCCAGAACTGGGAGAAACCTTAGCATTGTACCTGGCAGCTTCAGAAAGTGCCATAAGTGCAGTACTCCTAACTGAAAGAAGAAAGAAGCAAGTGCCTATCTTCTTTGTAAGTAGGGCCTTGCAAGCTGCTGAATTGAATTACCAACCATTGGAGAAGCTAGCCTTGGTTCTGGTGCATACAGCTAGAAGAATGAAAAGATATTTTCAATCAAATCCAATTGTAGTAATCACAGACCAGCCCATACGCCAAGTCCTAGATCGTCCGGAAATATCGGGACGTTTAGCCAAATGGGCGATTGAATTGGGGGAATTTCGGATTGAATACCGTGCCAGGAGCACAATGAGGGGACAAGTAATAGTTGACTTCATATCAGAAATGCCAATGGCCGAAACAAAAGAAAAGATAATTCAGCTCCCCTCAGAGGATTCAAACAAGGAAGCTAAAGTTCCAAAATGGAAGCTTTACACAGATGGAGCTTCAAGCAGTGAAGGGGCTAGTGAAGGTATGGTACTAGTTGGTCCAGAAGGAGAAAAGTTTAGCTATGCCTTAAGATTTGATTTCCCAGCTACTAATAATGAAGCTGAGTTTGAAGCACTACTTGCGGGAATGAGAATAGCAAAGAAGCTAAATGTTAACAGACTAAAGTTGTATGTAGATTCAAAGTTGGTTGCCAACTAAGTCAATGGAGTGATTGAAGCAAAAGATGAAAAAATGGAGCAATACTTGGAAAAAATAAATAGGGAAGTAGAAGGCTTTGAATACTTCAAGATCAAACAGATCCCGAGAAGTCAAAATAAAATGGCGGATGTCTTGAGCAAAATGGCAACGATGACCTTCAATCATTTTCGTAATGAAGTATGGGTATAAGTACTTGAAAGAAACTCACTTAAGGAACATGAGATGAATGCGGTAGTCTTTGAAAAAGACCCCAACTAGATGATTCCAATAAGATCGTTCATAGCAAATGGGGAACTACCCAGTGATGGTGAAGAAGCAAAAAAGATAAGAATGAAGTCACAAATGTACACCCTCATTGACGGTGTCTTATACAGAAAAAATTACTTAGGGCCTTTGTTACGATGTGTGGGTCCAACTGAAGAAAATTATATGGTGAGAGAGGTCCATGAAGGATCGTGCGGAATGCACGCGGGGCCACGGGCCATTGTAAGGAAGCTTATGAAATTAGGCTACTTTTGGCCCTCCATGCATTAGACATGCTTTGAAGAAATAAAGACACGTAGGGTGTGCCAAGTTCATGCACCAATTCCCAAAGGCCCAAAGAATGAGATGATATCGGTGACATCCCCATGGCCATTCTATAAGTGGGGGATGGACATCGTTGGACCATTCCCAAAAGAACCTGGTGGTTTTAAATTCCTAATTGTGGCCATAGATTATTTCACTAAATGGATGGAAGCCAAGGCGCTAGTAAGGATCAGTGGCAAGCAAGTGAAAAAGTTTGTTTGGGACAACATTGTGTGTCGTTTTGGTTTACCTGGAGCATTGGTCACAGATAATGGGAAGCAATTCGTTGAAAATCCATTTAAGTCTTGGTGCCAAGAAATGCAAATCATTGGAATGAAAAGTAAATAACTCGAGTAGAATATATATTTAGTTTACGGTTTAAAAAATGAAATAGTCTTTGGGTTGAATGGTCTGGCTCTTCTTATTAAGTGATAGGTTGCGCGTTTGAAGCATGCATGTCTTTTCTTTTTCTTTTTACTTTGTTTCATTTTTTTTGGAGATTTAATATTTACATTTTACTCCCTTCCTATTTTCTTATTTGATGTCCTTTTAGTTTGGAATTTTAAAAATGTCATTTTGCCCCTCTAATTTGATTCTTTAATATATTTAAGTTCTTTTTTTTTTTCAAAAAAAAAAAAAATATATATATATATATATATAGGGGTGGGTTATTTATCATACAAGCATTTAAAAAAGTACATAAAGTACAAGTTTTTTCCTCTTTCTTTTTCCTTCTTCCTTCCATCTCCGACCACCACCAGCACCACCATGATCATCTCCGACCACTACCATGATCCTCCGGTGACGGCGACCATCTCTGGCGAAACTTACACATGTGTAAGTTAACTTTTCGGCTAGAATCAGGATCGTTTTCAGGTGGATACGGTACGGGGCCAAAGGCCCTCATCCGTTCTAAGCTGGCCTTCAAGGGACGCATATAGGAATTGTATGGATTTGATGAGTGCCGATCCAAGAGATGGTGACGGTTTGCTACGGTACGGGCGAAGCCCTTGCTGCCGGGGCCGTGGTCGGAGATGATGGTGGCTGGTGGTGGTTGTCTCACAAAAGAAAAAAAACATAGAAATTTTAAACCCTAAAATGCTATAAAAAAAAATGTGTACTTACACATATGTAAGTTTTGTCGGAGATTGTCGTTGTCGCCGGAGGATCATGGTGGTGGTCAGAGATGGAAGGAAGGAGGAGGAAAAACCTTGTACTTTTTGTACTTTTTAAATGCTTCTACTACAATTATCATTTTCATATATATATATATATATGTGTGTGGGTTAGATTAGGGACTCCTTATTTTAGAGACTGTTAGGGACTCAATTTAGACCGTCCATTTTCATCCAATTTAATCACCACTGATCATCTCCGGCGACATCTCCGACCATATTCATCTCTGGCGACATCTCTGGCGAGACTTACACATGTGTAAGTACAACTTACACATGTCTAAGTTGCATAAAAATTATGATTCAGAGCGGGCTTCGCCCTTAAGGATATTCATAAACCAAAGCAGGTGGGGGTGGTAGGTCATTGAGGGTGATAGGTGATAGTGTGATAGGTCATAGAGGATAATAGTTCATAGGGGGTGACCAGTGATGGGTGATCTACCTAAAAAAAATTGTACCTAAAACACGTGTAAGTTACTTACACATGTGTAAGTCTCGCCGGAGATGGTCACCGTCGCCGGAGGATCATGGTGGTGGTCGGAGATGATCATGGTGGTGGTGGTGGTGGTGGTCAGAGATGATGGTAGTGGTGGCCAGAGAAGAAGTTAGAAGAAGTTCCTAACAGTCACTAAAAAAAGGAGTCCCTAATTTAACTTTTCCCTATATATATATATATATACATATATATAGGGAAAAGATAAAATGAGTCCAGCTTATTTTGAGTCCAAAAAAAGTCCATTGATTTTCTTCCATCTCCTCCAATTCCATCCACCTTCTACCACCACTACCATCATTTCCAACCACCACCATGATCATCCGGCGACGGCGACCATCTTCGGCGAGACTTACACATGTGTAAGTACAACTTATGTACACTACAATGAATGTTAAAGGCGGAGCCCGTCAATCCATGGCACTATGGCAGTGACCAAGGGCGAAGCCCGTCAGTCCATGGCGAAGCCATAGCGGCTAAAGGCGGAGCCCGTTAGGTAGATCACTCATCACCGGTCACCCCTATGACCTATCACCTTCTATGACCTATCACACTATGACCTATCACCCTCTATGACCTATCACACTATGACCTATCACCCCCACCAATTTTGATTTATGAATATCCTTAAGGGCGAATCCCGCTCCGAATCATAATTTTTGACAACCACCACCAGCCACCATCATCGCCGGAAAGTTAAATTACACATGTGTAAGTTGTACTTACACATGTGTAAGTCTCGCCGGCGATGGTCGCCGTCACCGAAGGATCATGGTGGTGGCCGGAGATGGTGATGGTGGTGGCGGTGGTGGTGGTGGTGGTTGGAGTTAACTTACACATGTAACTGTGTAAGTTACATGGACTGTTTTTGGACTCAAATTAGCTAGACTCAATTTATCTCGCCCTATATATATATATATATATATTTGAAGTTTGTTCATTCTTTAATATTTATATTTTTACTTTTGTTTTTAGCTTTTTTTCCTTTATAACATTATTGTGTTCTTTTTATTAAGAAAATTGGTTGGGAGTGAAGAGGTGAAAAAATGACAAGTATAATATTGCCATCACTCTTTAGTACCGATATCATTGTGACATTATCTACCAATAAACTAAAACATAATTAAGATATTCTTGAAACGATACGTGTCGTAATTCTTGATCGACACGTGTCATTTTAATTTTTTTATTCTATTAAATTAACTTTTTTAATTGTATATAGATTCAACTTTCTTATTAGACATAGAATTAAACTCTAATTCTTAGCTTATAAATACAAAACACATTATAACCTTATTTGATTAATCGTTTTTGCTCAATTCTACACCTCCTATTACTTATATAACTTATAATAATAAGTTAATAACATGAAGAATTCAAAAAGTTTAGTTTACGATCCGAAATCGCAAGACTATTTGTCGTCATTATCTATGCTTACAAGTTTCGATTTCGATGTAATTTTAAAATTTTATGGTAAATCCGAAACTTTAACTAAACATATATTGTATTTATCATTACTATTTATTATAACTTAATTTCGATTGTCGGTTTACTTTAACTAAAATTTATTTTATACTCACAAATCATGTATGAAGCATATTCGAATTTCTTTATAAAACAATCTATATAGCTACCGTACATCGTACGAGTTATTTCTTTATAAAACAATCTATATAACTACCGTACATCGTATGGATATTAGGATTAGTTACTTCCTATACCACTTCCCAACTCATCAATTAAACAAAAAAAATAAAAATAATGCCAGATATTATACTTTACGGCCGGTAGCTGGTAAAATAATGTTAACATGAAATATAAAGGTAAAAGGTTCATTATATTACTGTGGTAAGTTGGCCGGTAACCTACATTAAAACCAGTAAAATTATATACCTAGCTAATACTTAAACCCTTCAAATTACCAAAACAGTGCATTGAGTATGAAAAGCAAATTGACAATATTTGAACAAAAACTACTGAAAGCAACATATACTTGTAATAATAATTATCAACAACAAAAAAAACACTTCAATATAGCTATAAAGTTTCAACTTTTGGAAAATGTGTTCAGATTTGTTTTCGTTGTTCCTGCATAAGACTTGCTTCTCAATCCATCTATCTTCATCTTTCCATCAACATCCGAAATCGGTGCGTCTTCATCAATCCTTCCCATGCCAACACTCGCACTTCTAGCTCGCATCAATTGTTGTTTTACGTACAACTCAAGCTCGGCCCTACTTAAGTTAAGATCTCCCATTCTAGACGTCGAATTCGCCCTTATGAGCTCTCTTAGATCCTCGGCTGCGCTATCTGTCGACGCATACGAGGTTGTACTAAAGCTTCTTGGCATCCCTGTCATAACTCCTGCCCGGCCGTAGGTTGTGTGATTAGAGCAGTTTATGATACTTTTGATATAGAAATCTTTTGCTTTTGACATCATACGATAAGGTGTTGTGATGATCCTTATGGCCAAATTTTTCTTTGGTTTGGTAGCCATTTTTAATTTCTTGTAGTGTATGCATTAACATTGAATGAAATGGTAGGTCGTTTGTTTATAAATAATAATAATAATAATAAAATAAAGACTAATGCAATGAAAGGGAATTGTGGTTTGACGATTTCCTTATAGCGGAATTGAGTCGTATAAAAAATGTCATGCCACGTATATGTGGATAAGGACATGTTGTACACTTTGAACACGTCGCAATAAATAAGATATTTTTTTTCAAAATAAACATGTTACTTAGTAGTTATATTACCCGGATTAATATTGCTTTTGGGAGATATATTCGATTTTTTTATGTTTAAACGTGTCTGAAAATATTTTGTCGTGTATGAACGTAAAAAATGGTAACCATTTACATAGTCAATTTTATGAATAATTGAAGGAAATAAAGAAATAAATGCTAGTCATGTAAAAATGTGACAAAGACAAAGAAAATAACACGTACTAAAATTATACTATTATATGTAAAATATAAAAAGAAAAATAGAAAATACGATATAGATTAAATCATTGTAGAAAATAAAAAGACAAATGAACATGGATATCATATTAGCTCTGTACAATAAATTGTAAAAAGCCAACACAACTAAAAAAGCAACAATTTTAATTGAAAATATAAATAAAAACATGTTTTTGTTAAATTGGGAGACTGTAGACAATACAAATTTAATACAAAAACTACACTCCAGTATCCGTTAGAAAAATAAACCTGATTTGTAGTAGCTTGTGTAACTCTAGTAGACACTAAAATAGCATCTAAAGATCATTAACACCCGCTTGTAAAAAGGACTTAACTCCCAGTTAAAGAATGAACTGATTTGCAGTTGTTATTGTTACTCCTATTAGACACTCAAACATAACTTAACCATCATTAGCGCTTGATGGACTTTTTTAAATATTTTTAATGATGAGGACTATTATTGCAAGATATTTAACGACAGTGACTAATGTTGGTTAAAAAGTATGCTGAACGGAGAACGACGCACTCTATTTACATATAGAGAGGGAATTGAAAGTAACAAAGCGTACGGCGACGGCGTTAGCCGTGGCGATTGGTGTTGTCGGCAGTGGGCCGACGACAATTGGTGACGGTAGTAGCTCCGTAGATTAACAGTTTCAACAAATTACTACAATTAGTTCTCACAACTTCACATAAACTTTTAGGATAGTTTTGGTAGGAAAAGAGTGGATGAAAAATTATAAGTAATAGGGAGGAGTATTTTAGGATAAAAAAAAGAGCTTAACATCACGAAATTTTTTTATAAAGTAATATAGAATTAAACAATGTCTAGAGTTCCATTGATTTTATTTTATTTTGTTTTTATAATAATGCTAGTTTCGATTTAGACGTGTTGGAGACAATTTTAACAAGTGATTTGTTAGACTTCAAACCTCCTCCTTATAGAAAATATCTTGATATGAGAAACTCAAGACTCAAACCTGATACCTTGGAAAAAACGGACATTCGAGGCCCACATAGTAAATTTATGAGATACTTCTGATTAAACCACCTAAATGGAGTTGGTTTCTAAAGTTCCATTGATATTTTCATAAAAATATAGTTTTTCACAACCTCTTTTGGACGACAACAAAATGACTTTTAGAGTATCGAAAAGAATTTAAAGGAATTTTTTTTACAACATCCAACAAAAACTAATATCCGATTATTTGAGATTATTCAATATGACAACAGACACACACTACAAACAATATTACATTTGTTCATATTTTTAGGTGAGTGTGAACAAATTAAAAATTTTGTCATGCTTTTTAGTGTGTAGAAATATATTGAATTAAAAGTGTTTGAAAATTTCTTCACACTAAAAAGTGTGTATAAATAAAAGTTCACACTTTTTAGTGTGAAATTTTAAACTTATTTTGTCACACCTCATTTGTTCACAGTAACTTTTTTAGCTCATTTGTTCACGGTAACTTTTTTAGTTGCCGTGAACAAATGAAGTGTGACAAAATAATTATAAAAGTTCACACTAAAAAGTGTGAACTTTTATTTCTACACACTTTTTAGTGTGACAAAATTTCCACACACTTTTAATTTAATATATTTCTACACATTAAAAAGTGTGACAAAATTTTTAATTTGTTCACACTCACCTAAAAGTGTGAACAAATGCAATATGATTTGTAGTGACATTATTTTCATTTTAAATGGACGAATTGAACGAAATCTATGTTGATGATCATTCATATTATATAAAAAACATATTTTTATTTTGTATATGTTTGTTCATTTAGTTAAAAGGCTAATTACTTGGAAAGTCCTTTAACTTGTTACTGAAACTTTTATGGGGCTCGAACAAAAAAAAGTTCTATTCGGGAGAAGAAAAACGGCTAAAATTTCTTTTATGGATTCCGTATAAGTAGCCAGTTAAAAATAGGGCTAATTACTTGAAAAGTCCTTCAACTTGTCACTGAAATCTTTTCTGGGGCTCCAACAAAAAAAAATTCTATTTGAGGGTATGAAAACGGCTAAAATTACTATTGTGGGGTCTCGTGTAAGTAGCCGGTCAAAAAGTATTTTGAATGTAATTTCTCTTTTATTTAATTTCATTTATGGATTACATAAAAATTCCAAGTCATGTCTCTATACAAAACACAAAAATATAATATATATATTTATGGGTTCCATCTTCATTCCATCTTCATAACCTCCGACCATCCTACCGCCAACACCACCTAAATCCGACTACCCTTTTGCCATAACAGATTTAGGATGTCATAATCACATATTCCCTATGGTAACGTCAGCTCATCATCAACATCACTAGTATATAATCACATCATCGGAAAATCAAAAACAACATACAAATTTTCAGGCCACCCCAACACAACCACCACAAAGATCCGGCCACAAAACTCATGAAACAATTTGAATAATCTTGATTGTATCTTTGTCCCCATTTAACCATTCTCATGTTCAACTCTTATTAAACAACCCAAGTTAAAGATTTGAACCTTTTACTTAACACCACCGCAAATCTCCATAGCCGCCACCATAAAGTTTATGACGCCAGCAGCAGTGGTTTTGAAATGGAAGTGACTAGATGTCATATGGTACAAGGGAATATAAAAAAGTAGCTAATTTGAAAAAAAAATTGTTGGAGCCCCAAACAAAGTTTTAGTGACAAGTTGAGAGACTTTTCAAGTGATTAGCCCTTAAAAATAAGGATAAAACCGACTAGCTACTGTACACATTAGCAAAAAGTGGTCACGGTCGTAATTTTAGCCGTTTTCATACCCTCAAATAAAACTTTTTTTTGTTGGAGCCCCAGAAAAAGTTTCAGTTACAAGTTGAGGGACTTTTCAAGTAATTAGCCCTTAAATAAATACAAAAACTTTTTGACTTCATGTGTAATTCGTTACATGTTTAGTTCCTTTACAACCCCATATGGGGGTCATGTACGTTCCTTCACAAGGGATCTCATGTTCCATCACAAGGGATCTCATGTTCCAAACATCTATAGGTTTACATCATAGCATAGTTCTAAATACAAAAATAAGCAGCTTGCCATTCATGTAACGAAAAATAAACTCCATCTGATTTAGGGTGGTCGGTGTTATGTCTATGTTGACGTTTACGTACATGCGTGTTTGCAAATAGGGATGTGCACGGTTTGGTCCAAACCGGCTAAACCATTTTAACCGGGGTATTTGGACGGATTGGTTGGTTTTAAATCAAAATTTTGAACCGGCGGTTTGTTTTTTTCCAGAAACCATTTGTATGGTTTGGTTTTTGGTTTTCGATATTATACAACTCTGTAAAACTGAACCGGACCATTTAGTTATAATAATTGTAAGTTTATATCTATATTGATATTTTCACACTTCTAATTAATATTTATATTCATAGTTAATAATGTAAATTATATATATATATATCATTTGTCAAAGTTGTAGACATGATATCGAATCTTAAATTGTTATGTTTGTTTTGTCTAACAGGGCTTGTAAATATTTTGTTATGTCATGATATCGAATCTTAAATGCTACGTATTATTTTATGCTTTTATACATTTAAGTTTAAAAAAAAACGTTTAACCGTCCAAACCAAACTGGATTAATTGGTTTTAGTTTGTTTGGTTCGACATAACGATTTGAACTGATTGGTTTGAAAAATCGTGAAACCATATGTATTGGTTTGGTTGAGATTTTTGACTAAAACCATCCAAACCGGACCATACACATCCCTATTTTCAAGTTCATATTCCTTAACCTAAATACAACCTAATTAATGATTGTGTTATAAATTTGAAACCAAACCCTTCCGCTTATAGAAAAACTATACATGTCGACCCATGTGTAATCTATATAAAATCAAAATCGTTATGATAAAAAATTTAATTTGAGACGTTTTATATTTTTGGACTCGTATAATAAGAACATTATCCAATAATAAACTTATACGAGTATAAGATATAAAGAATATACAACAACAACAACAACAACAAAAAGACTAAATCTCTGGGGGTAAGATGTAGACATTCTTGTCTCCAAACAGAGGTAGAAAGACAGTTTTTATAAGGGTCTCCGATCAAATGAGAAAATAGCAAAAATGCAAAAAAAAATAATAACCATATCTATCGATTGAACATCATATAACTACATCAAGAATAGAGATTAATAGGAACATTAAATAATATCTTAAGATATGTAGAATATACACATTAAAAATAATCTTTTATATATATTAAAACAAAATCTTTAATTTAAATTTGAAAAAGTGTGAACTATTGATTACATTTTACCTTTTATTTTTCACCATTAAATTTTTCTTGATGACATCATCATTAGCAGAAGAATTGGTCAATAACATTTTTAGTCCTCATACTTTACTTATTACATCTCTTATAAAAATATTAAAAACAAAAACTTTAATTCAAAAATGGAGTAATCCAGACCTTTTGTTGAATTTTTTTTCTTTTTTATTCACCTGGATCAACATGATGACATTATTTTTTACTCAATTTTTAGTAAAATACTCTTTTAACCCCTTAACTACAGATAGTATGCTCCAACAATACATATATTAATGGATAATGATAAATAGGCCAAATTGGTATACCTAAAAATATGCCTAATGATAAAATCATGACACATTACAAGATGAGTGGTAAAGATTAAGAGAGAGAAAACACATGATACATGTGTCAAACATGTAATAAGAATAGGATTTAGGCATATCAATCATTTTCTTATATTAACTAATATTTGTTATAAATCTATTTATTTATGTGGCTATCCATAACACCCTAACTATTCAGATTCCATTATTTATGTATGTCTTAGTTGTACTATATTGTATAGCCTATATGCTTCATGTATATGGAAAAGAATTAATGAAAAAGCTCTTCTCATCTCCATCTCTTATGTCTATTTTACTATTGTTCTATATCTTATTATAAGTGCTATTAGGTCATTGTTTTACAACAATATTCTACTTATCAATCAATATCAATATTAATATATCTAATTTTTTTATACCCTTTTTGATTTATATATATATTATATAACAGATATTATCTATCTTTCTTTTAACTTTATTTTAATTTCATATATGAATTCCTTATAAATCTTTTTATATATTAAATATCATAAAAAATAATATTACCCTTTTTTGATTTGTTATCAAATAGTGATTGTTTCAAAAATTATATATTCTTTTAGTTGTTTAATACTTGATTTTCTAACAAGTATAAGTAATTATGTGAGCTTCTTGATTTGTATCAATAATATTATGATCCATCTTTCGTTATAGTTTATTTTTCGTAATACTTTTCTTACAAATAATTAATACTCCGTAACATATAATTTTGTACAGTATTTGAATTATAGTTAAAATTAACCTTATGTTATGATGTATAACTATATACATGCTGATATATGATCAATGTTGAAAAATATGGTCATTATACTTTACTGTGAATCATTTGAATGAGCTCATCGAAGATATTTTGATAAAGAGTCATCACAATTATATTAAAATGTATGAGTATTGTAGATAATTTACACATTAGAAAAATAAAGATTACATTTGTGCTCTCAATTCATCATATACAATATCATGGCATATTAAATTGTGTTTGATAGGGTGGTTGACATTTATGCATTTAAAAAATCTTGGAACATCCGGGTTAAAATCGTCTTACTTTGGAAGCAGACGTATAATTACAACCCAAAATCTATCTCGACCATTTGAGTCTCTCTTTGATGAAGAAGGTGTTAGGAAATCAATAAGTTTGCTATGTGTAACACCATGCTTTATAAAAATGTGAATTTCAAAAAAATTTCAACTTTTAACATAACACCGTTAATTAAATATGGAAGCGACTTTTAAAAATACCAATTGATTCCTAACGGAACCAATAAAAAACATAATGAATGTCTTAAAAAGGTGTTACCAACCAGTATCATCACAATAATGTAAATGAAACCCACAATCAACCTCAATAAAGACAACCAACGTAATAAAAGCCAAATGGGCTAAATAAATAAGTCTACTTAAATAAGCCAACGTCCAAAATCTCCAATAATAGCTACCCATGTCACAAGCAAGCTACCAAGCCACTGATCAATGTCTAACCTAAGGGCATAACAAATTTCCACAAAACAAGTGTCAGCTATTAAAGCTGAGTAAGATAACAGGTTAGTATAAATAAAAGGATTGCCAATTAAAATACTTTAATAAATCAACTCATGCATATATAAAGGCACAAACAACAAAACAACATAAACTGCATAATAAGGATTATCAAATCATATAATGTGCGTAGCAATCCCCCATAATCACCAATATCCACATAACTGCTTAAGCTGCTGAAAGGACTAAACCCGATAAACCGAAAAACACAAAAAAAAATTTTTACCCCCACTGCGTCGCAGTGGGATTGGACACTCCCCACTGCACCGCAGTGGGATTGGACACGCTCCCACTGCGCCGCAGTGGGAGAAAATCATCTCGGAGCCGCAAGTTTCCACTGCGCCGCAGTGGGCACCAGATCAGCAACCCTAAACTCCTTTCGACACTTGATCAAACTTACAGCCTTCAGATTTCAAAACGAACTTCTTAAAATACATTTCAGAGATTTCCCACAATAGTATAGACACATTTTAAACATAATTACAACATCAACTTGTTTAAAACCTCATGAACACCATCATTTGGTCATTTACCCATTTTGACACTATTCTCGCCCAAAATACAACTATACAAACTTCCCAAAAGTTTTGCATTTGACCTTTTACAGAAATTTATCAAAAGTATGACCATCAACTGAATGTACCAAGATCCAGGAGTAAAGGGATTTCTAAACCTCTATTCCAAACGATTGTCATTCATCCATGAACGACCTAATACCTTCTAGTCTTGCAAAATCTTTACTTCTAATGCTTCAAGCTTTAACCAACAACTAGTTCCTTCTTCCGGAACTACCTATAAAATGGTAAACAACTAAAATATAAGCAAAGGCTTAGTGAATATACTTGCATACATTTATGAACACGAAGGAGGACATCGTACAAAGGACTATCACATGTAACCTATGGCATCATCATGTCACATTTACATACTCACCTTTGCACACTAAACACTTTACATGGATCCATATAAGCAAACAACATAAACATGATCGACTATCGGGGTTCTTAGGCCCCGGAGATTCTTAGGCCTCACTAGATCAACTATCGGGGTTCTTAGGCCCCGAAGGTTCT
This sequence comes from Erigeron canadensis, assembly GCF_010389155.1. NCBI lineage: Eukaryota > Viridiplantae > Streptophyta > Magnoliopsida > Asterales > Asteraceae > Erigeron > Erigeron canadensis. The sequence goes on along the minus strand of NC_057762.1, from coordinate 19,595,661 downwards.
TAGGCCTCATAACTATGCCCCATATGGGCCTATGCCAAATCAATCACCACACATGGATAAACAAACTTCAACATAATGTGGTCGATTGACCCAATGTATACATAAAGGTATGCAAATATACTCACCTCCTCCGCAACTTGGATAATGACTTGATAAAAAGATAAAACACACAACAAGCTTCAACCTAAGATCATAACATAAAATGTATAAGCCCAGATTCACAACTTGAATAGCTCAACCTAGTCATACTCAATCACTAGCCTTTCTAAACCCAAACCCAACTCATTTGTCATTGAGCTACTTTCATTCTCAAAAATAACACTAGGTAGTTCAACCTACCATTTTCATCAACATTTCCAATAACTAGTAAAAACTTATCTTTCTCATAAACTACAATTATCACATGAACTTATCAATTTCATAATCAACTCAACACATAACTTAATGACAAACTAGGTTATCTAAGGAATTGGAAAAAATTAACCACAATTTAAATTCTAGCAAAAAACCCCCAAATTGGTTCACTCCATGAACACTAATTTCAAAAGAAATATAGAAACTAAATTAGGGAAATCAATACCTCAACAATGGAAGACAATAGATTAGGGTTTTCAATTCACAATTCTTTCCCCTTTTTCTCTCAATTTTCGGCCACCACCACCAAAACCCACAAACCCTAACTTTTGAATTCTTTAATGAAGATTATATGTTGGTGAAGATTATTACTATAAATTCTTCCTTGAACTTGAGAGGATTTATCTCTGATTTTGAAAATATGAGATGGAATGCATGAAAGGAAGGTGAAAAAGAAGGAAAATAGTAGTGGAAAAGTGATTCATCAACAAGGTGGAGGGCTGGCACTCTTTGGAGCTGCCACGACCCATCCCACTTTTTTGTGGGTATTTTACCCGCTATCCGCTAAAGTTTCAACTAAATTAACCCCACATCTAAAAACAATATACTAGAAAATTAATTTAATATCAAGACTATGAAAAGGAGTTAATTTCTTTTACCTTAAAATCTTGGGGTGTTACAGCTGCATAAATCACCAAAGGTTATGCCATGATAAACTACATAAAAAGTTGTGTGAGGAGGCTAAATAGCCAATTATGGAACCTCACACCCAACTTGATGGGTTGACCTTACGGTGGTCCATTTATGTCGTTAAGGATAGGCATAACCAAATCCATGAGTATTCCGTTAACACCAGGTGGTCAACCACGACACCCGAAATACTCTAAACACCAGGTTGTATTCACAAGAGAACCTGATCAGGGTCCCAAGTGACGCCATAGCACACTCCGCCTAAATAGACGTCATGTGGGTTAAGCTTAACTCTTACACTAATGCTCGAAACTTTCACCAAAAGATATATTAAAAATATATCACACCAATATCTACATAATATTTTAGGGCCCTTAAACGTGTACGTGACATGGCAACCTAAATCATGTCTAGTGTACTATGTATACAAGTCCACATAAATCATTTATCACACAATCAACAAGCTACATATATCAACAATGTAACATTAAGCTCAATTCTACCCAAGCATGCTTTAACAACATCCAATAAACCTCTCACATATATCTCACACCCAACATATGCATGAAATAGTTGAAACAAAATAAAAAGGAGAGTTTAATTATTAAAACTAAGTTTTGTTGTGTCCCTCATGTGTCAAAAGTAAGTTATCTTACCTTTGAGAGCTTCACGAACGTAATTTGCTACTCCGAATGTTCGAATACCTAAACAATTGCATAATAACGACACCAATATTAACACTAGCTATTTTAAACACATAAGAAGATGCATGTCTCAACACTCTGTTTGTTTACTACTCATAATTCTACAATAGGTCATGCATGCATCTATAAGAAGATAAAAGTAAATTTTTAATACAACTTTAGTTAGATTAATTAAGTCTTGCTATATATATTATTTGGTGATGGCAAAGGCATCACCATCGTGTTCTTTGATCCCAACACCACAAGATAACTAAATGGCCCATCATTATTAAGTTGATATACTATAATAACTAGTTAATTTCGTAAAACATTACAATTGACAAGCTAGCCAAATATCAAGTTGCATTGTTAGCTACTAGTATCTTTCTATTTTTGAATTTGTTAACACCATCCCACCAACAACAATTAGTTTATTACATCAGTGATAAGAAAACCAACTTCATGTTATCTTCTTTGAGAAACATATTTTGTGATCTGTACAAGGTTAAGTCCCTATATCATCACCAACATTAAATCCAACATATAATGATTCTAATTACATTTTGATCCAATCATAAGTAGTCTAGTTGTATAAAACCAATATGACTATAGTCATTTTTTATTAACTCTATTGTTTTATTTCTTTTCTGTCTTTAATCCTTACGTCCTTCTCCCCAAACCCGCCTTATCAAACTTTATTCTATAACAAAACTAGTGTCCAAGGTATATGCAGAGTCGACATATGTTATCTTGTTTAAATCTAACAAAACTCAGTTGATCGTATCTTAAGGGACAAGTGATTTTATGGGTGCATTTAGTTCAAAAATAACAAGTACGTTACCTGTCGAAACTACGTGTTTAGAAACTAAACTGAAGTAATTGAGATATGTCTTCCTCGCCTGGTTCTTTTACACTCCACTTTTAGGTATATATTTTTGATCTCCAATTTCAAATATGTTGACTACCCAACAAGAAGTTCCAAGATTTTGTATATTCGTTTTCTTTTGCAGCCGCATAAGAACAAGCCGCCACTTTCGTTTTTCTTTGTTTTACTCCAGCCAACGAGAAGACAATATTAAAATTTATTTATACTTAATTAACCCTAATACATGTAATTTATATATGTTTAATTGTACTCTAGATACCCTAAGCTTTACCAAATCAAACTTCACACAAATTTATCACATGATTGACCCTCGTCAGCTAAAACATAGTTAGGACAAATAAATACATTTAGACCCCTCCACATATTTAACAACCATTTAACGACAACCCATTTTTAGGGGAATATACGCCACATTAACCACATAAACGATACCAGTTATTCCACTTAATTGTCACATTTAAGCACATATAACGACTTAACGGGAAAATTAAAGTTGACTAACGACAAGGTCAACACTACACGAAAATTTTGGGATATTACACTATGGCTTCAATGAAGAAGATTGCATGTTAGTGGATCATAGGCACAAGATCAGCTTCTACAAAACCAATAATACTATTCGTGTATCAAGTTATTTTTAAGATACCATGGATCCTTATAATTTTGTAACTATATGTAGTCAACTACTTTCATACAATGGGTCAACAATTTTAGCTTTCAACTTAATGAAAAAAACACATGTTATAATATGTAAAAATATATAGTCGTTAGTAACACTACATAGAAAGTAAAATACACTTGCTAGGTGGATGAGAAACGAGTGTCAAACCTTAGTTCTTAAAATTATATTTGTACTATGGTTGATTTATTGAAAAACACAACAGGTTATTTGTGATTGTTCTTAATTTATTTATTATTGGGTCAGTTTTTATAGCTTTTAAGTATTTTATATATATATTTGTGTTAGTTTTTTATACCTATAAATATAATTTTGTATAAGTTTCCCCCGCATTTCACGCGGGTTATAATCTTTTATGTATTTATATATTCGAATGTTTAGTTCGAAATATAGTAACTAACTTATGTTATCTTATTTGTTTAACGTACTAGCTTATAACCTGCGTAACCCGCGTGATTTGTATTTTTTTGCATTAAAGAACTTTTAATATCTGAAAACGATTAACATCTAAATAAATATTTACATGTTTTTGAACAATAATTATAATACCATATTTAGTGTCAAGAAAAAATGTTAACAAAACCCTTAATTCAAATTTAAAAAAATGTGAATCATTGATTACATTTTACCTTTTATTTTTCACTATTAGATTTACTTTATGACATCATCATTGACCCAAGAATTTGGCCAATAACATTTTTAGTCCAAATATTTTACTTATTACAATTTACTTTTATTTATTTTAGTTTACTAAATGGCCTAATTAAATACCACTCAATAACTTTATTAGCCATATCTTTATAATAATTATACTTCTTATTCTTTAATGGTATTACTTATAAATAAAATCATTTATTTATATAGTATATATTATATTTTTATGCATACAAAGTTTTATATATTGTATATTGGTATTTTTAATGTCGTATAGTTGAATATTTGGCCACATTTCTATTTAAAATGGGTTAATAAATTGAATATGATATATAAGTTTTGATAAAAGACTGTTGATAAATTTACTACATGCTTATTTATTTGTTGATAACCTATACCATTACATCACTAATTACCTTTTGGTAAGGAACTTTAGTTGTATGCTTTTTTATTTAATTTCTTTTTTACTTTTTAGTGTTTAAATAAGATAAAACATTAAAAATATTACATTGTTACGAGAAATTTCAATTACAATTTCTTTCCATTAATAACGTTATATTTCAACGACGCAACAAATTAATATTTTTCAAAATTTTGTATATTACATGGTTTTTTGATGTGATTGCTTAATTACATGAATTAAAATAACACATTTGGTACCCTTAATAAGAGTAGAAGTATAGTTACAACTTAGTACTAATAAAAATATATTTTTTTAATATTTCATGTATATAATTTAGTGTTATGGTTGAAAACATGATTTGTTAACATTTTTCCTTGACAATAAATGTGGTATTATAATTTTTGTTCAAAAGCATGTAAATATCTATGTAGATGTTAATCGTTTTTAGATATTAAAAGTTCTTTAATGCCAAAAAAAATACAAATCCCGCGTGTTACGCGAGTTATAAGCTAGTACGTTAAATAAATAAGATAACATAATTTAGTTACTATATTTGGAACTAAACTTTCGAATATATAAATATTTACATACTAGATTATAACCCGCTTGAAATGCGGGGAAAACTTATAAAAAGTTATATTTATACGTATAAAAAGCTAACACAAATATCTATAAAAAAAATTAAAAGCTATAAAAACTGGCACAATAATAAATAAATTAAGAACAATCACAAATAACCGGTTGTTTTTTCATAAATCAACCATAGTATAAATATAATTTTAAGAACTAAGATTGACACTCACTTCTTATCCACCTAGCAAGTGTATTTTAGTTTCTATGTTGTATTACAAATGATTATATATTTTTACATTTATAACATGCGCTTTTTTCCATTAAGTTGAAAGATAAAAAGGTTGGCCGAATGTAGGGAAGTAATTGACTACGTATAATCACAAAATTATAAGGATCCATGGTATCCTAAAAATAACTTAATACACGAATAGCATTGATTTTGTAGAAAGTATTGGTTTTGTAGAAACTGATCTTGTGCCTATGATCTACAAACATGCAATCTTCTTCATTGATGCCATAACGAAGTTATTGATTTCTTAACGCCTTCTTCATTAAAGAGAGACTCAAATGGCTGGGATAGATTTTGGGTTGTAATTATACGTCTGTTTCTAAAGTAAGACGATTTTAATCTGGATGTTAAAATCGTCTTCGTAGCGCGTGTGTGGATCTAAGTGTGTACCTTGGTCAACTCTTTCACTTCGCCCAGACCCCCTCCCATTAAACAGATTGGAGAAGTACTGTTCCCATGTTAACCTAATGTCTCCCTCCTTTACAATGCTCCGTCCGCTTTCATCTTATATAGATGACGTATCCTAAATCCCTACGTCTTCTCTCCCTTGCTTTAGCAATTCTGAATATATCGTTTTCGCCTTCTTTGGTGTCTAGCTTCTTATACAGTTTGTCGTACGCTCTTTCTTTTGCTATAGCCACACTTTTGTAATTAACTCTATTTAAAATATAAATAAATCTATAAACTTTGACAAACAGAAGGACGAGTTTTGTAATTAACTCTATTTAAAATTACAATCAAACGGGTTGGATAACAAGATGGGTCGACCCAGATTATTTCTCGTCCATTGCTAAAAGATCTTGAAGCCGGCTGTGGACGACTCTCTACCACTCCAATCCAATCAAATCCACTCCGATCCCAAATTTCTTAAATCTCAAAAGTCAAAAAATAGAAAGAATAAGGATGGTGAGTAAAACAGAGGAATCACAGTTACAACAACTTGAGAATCAAGTTGAAAACGGTGGTGGTGGTGCTTGGGAATATCTTTCTCTTGTTCGTAAGCTAAAACTACGTCGTTCTGATAAGGTCCTAAAACATGGTTTAACTATCTTGAATGATTCCAAGAAAAGATCCGATCTTGGCCCAGATGGTAATTTTGATTCATCAAGTTTTGATCTTTTTGTTGAATCCTTTGTGGGTTTTATATAATTTGTTAAATTGGATGTGGGTTTTGTGTTTTGTATATTATTGCTCGTTTTATTTATTATTTTTATAAGGATTTTGTTTAAATTTGGGGGTTGCTTTTTGTTTGGTGAATTGGGATTGATTTTTTTGTTGATGTGTTGAGCTACATTTGTGATTAGATTTGATACTTTTAAAATTTAAGATATGATGCTTTTTTTCTTGGAAAATTTAGCTACCCTAGAGTTTATCCCATATTTAGTCGAAAGTTGGAGTGATCCTTGGGTTCCTAAGTATGAATTCTCGAGCATGGTACAATGCGTTTGGTGTCAAAAATGACTAGATCCATGAGAAATTTGGAGTTAAGCACTCTAATGTGAGAGTGTGAGTAGTATCATGGTGGGTGACCATCTTGGAAGTAGTCCTTGCCAGGTTGCCAAAACCAAGCGGTGCACTTATCATGGTAGGCAGGGTGACAAAGTTAGAAATTGCATAATGTTGGTATTGTATCTTTATCATGATTTTGCTCAATTTCATATCAGGAATTTCAGTTCATAGAAAATGTTGTAAGTTAAATTGAAGTTTTTATATGTAGGAGTTTAGATTTTGCTAGTTAAAAATAGTTTTCTTATAAAATAATTGATGAACAGTCACATATTACTAGCTTTTGAGTGTGTATACTGCTCATTCTGTCTAACAGATATGCTTGTTTGTGTGTTAATTATATAAGTACTGTATTACTTTCACAATGATGATTATAGAAATTTACTTTCATTTCTTGGAACTGTATGTCATGGACTACCTCTCGAGATTTACATGTCATGTATGATAAATGATTTTACTTTTAAATTTGATCTGCAGAATGGACTCTATATGAGCAGGTAGCTATTGCTGCTCTTGACTGCCAATCCCTTGAAGTTGCAAAGGTAGCATTTTTTATATCCAATAACTATATATTTGTATCTGTAGTTGAGGATATTTCTTTTCTTAATCAAGATTGGATATATGCAGGATTGCATAAAGGCTTTACAGAAGAAGTTTCCAGAAAGCAAGCGAGTTGGTGAGTCCAATTTATTGGTGCCAAAAAAATACACATTCAGACATGATATTATCAATTAACCATTTATCACAGTTTTATTTTTTATTATAGTCTAGTAACATCTATTAATCCACAAACTGCATGGTAGTTAACAATGACCTTACAAAGGTGGCAAAATGGGTGGGGTGGGATGGGATGGTTGGGTATCCCATCAAGCAGGTAAATTTTTATAGGAGAGGTTGGGCTGACTTGAACATTTTTTATTTTTATTTTTTCGAATTTTACAAATAATAGCGCTTTAATTATCATTACATAAACTATAGTTTTTACAGCTAGGGTAAAGTTATTCTGAGAACCCTTTTTTTTACGAGAACTTTTCAAATCAAGTCCAACCGATGATTGTTCTTTACATGAAAATTGTTTTTTGATTGTTTTCTGAATAACTTATGTGTAATTTTAAAGTTTATAATTGTGTGGAGCATGGATTATCATCCGTTATACAATTATGTGGAGATTTGGATTCTTGATCACATGTGCTCGAATATTGCTATGATCACATGTATGCAAGTCAATCACATGTAATCATAGCAATATTCGTGCACATGTGATCAAGAATCCAAATCTCCACATAATTGTATAACGGATGATAATCCATGCCTCCACACAATTATAAACTTCAAAATTACACATAAGTTATTCAAAAAACAATTTTCATGTAAAGAATAATCATCGGTTGGGCTTGATTTGAAAAGTTCTCAAAAGTTGTCGCAAAAAAATAAGGTTCTCAAAATAACTTTTCACTTTACAACTATAATTTTAATACAATAGTTAATGAGGTCTATACATTGTAACTAATCCATGTTACGTATATAAATATAGCCCTTGTGGATTCATCTCCCCATATATGGGTAGTTTGCTGTCTATTTTCTGTTAACTTTGTCTTGTATTCCTTTTTAAATGAACCGTTGTTACATTTTTGTTTTATCATTCGCCATAAGATCTTAGTAATAGTCGATCTTAGTAATAGTCATGCATGGCAGGTAGACTAGAAGCCATGTTGCTTGAAGCAAAGGGCTCTTGGACCGAGGCCGAGAAAGCTTATTCTAGCCTTTTAGAGGAGAACCCCGTTGATCAAGTGAGTCTCATTTTGTTCTTATACTTATCTAGTTTTCTGTGTTTAAAAGATAAAAAGCCTTTATAGAATGAAAACTGATTGGTTCCGATAAACCATATATAATATTTGCAGGTTATTAGCATGAGGAGGGTAGCCATGGCAAAGGCACGGGGGGATATATTAGGAGCCATTGACTGGCTCAATAAATATCTTGAGATGTAAGAAATATATTGCAAACTTTACTTAGTATCTTATATAGTGGAATTATGCTATGATTAGTTGAACTTGTTTTTTTTCTTAGATTCATGGCAGATCATGATGGCTGGAGAGAACTCGCTGAAATATATGTTTCATTGCAAATGTGAGTTACTCCTAACTTTTAGTGGATTCAGTAAGAAAGAAGTTATAAAAAAGTAAGCCATAATTATCACTTTTGCAAATAGTCACCATATTTGGAATTGTCATCTTCTATAGGTATAAACAAGCAGCGTTCTGTTATGAGGAACTAATTTTATCTCAACCTATGATACCTCTGCATCACCTGGCTTATGCTGATGTAAGTGTTTAGCATGAATTGGTCTATCTAGAAGGTTAAATTTATTCTTGCATTCTCCCCCTTAAAGTTCTTAAAAGTGGAAGTGAAAACATCCTATACGACATTTAAAATGAAATGTCTCAGTTTTGCTTTGCAGTTTCATTATTTGTACTGGTAGATATTGGCTTTTTATCTTTTGACTTGTATCCAATTTATGAAGCGAAAACTGTTGCGACAAAGGGATAGACACCCACTCTACTTTGTGCAGAAACCTCCATTGCTTCCAAAAATTTAAGCCTTCTATAAAAATTTAAGTGGAGATTACTAAAGAAGTGGACCCCTAAATACATTACACTCTTTTAGTGTGTTTTTGGACATGCATTTTGAACCTGGACTTATTATACGACCAATAAGGACCTTTTTTTGTGCAAAAAGGAGTCGTCTTGTGACATATAAACTAAAATTCTGTGAGTACATAATATATCCTACTTGTAGGTATTTTAGTTTTGTTGCAGCTAGTATAAAACTCATATTTTGAATCTTATAATATGAACCTTGTAATATAATTGCAGAATGTTTATTCTGCCATTAGAACTAGTTAACCTCTTAATCCGATTTGGTTCTAGCTCCAGAAACCCTTGTAATCTAATATATATATATATTCATTTTCATGTGCTAAATAGGTGCTTTACACAATTGGTGGACTGGAAAACCTTCAGACAGCTAAGAAATATTATGCCTCCACCATAGAATTAACAGGAGGGAAAAACACCCGAGCACTATATGGAATTTGCTTGGTGAGCTCACTTTCATTACCACTTTGTTCATACCTGTATGTGTAGAACTTGCTTGTTACATCATTTTTTTATGCATGTTGATCGCTTTTGCTAATTGGTTGGGCCATGTGACTGGGTAATGGTTCTATCCTAAGAGCTTCAGTTGATTTTTTTTTTTTAAAAAGAGCCACGTAATGGAATATGGACTAAAAATGGGTTGCGTCGGGCTTCGCTGACCAGGAAACGGAGTTCATTATCATTTAAGTAATTATTGTTTAAAAGATTATTTTTAAAGTTGTACTATTTAATTTTTATATATCTTGTGTTAAACATAATAATTTAGAAGGTTGTAAAATTCTGAATACACGTTTATAGACTTTGATCTGCGTAACTGGTCCCACTCATTGTTACCTGTTTGATAAACTTTTATGTTATACCGATTTGACATATTATCAACAAATTACAACCAGAGTTGACCTGAATAGTGGCTTTTGTATATGTCAATGTAGTGCACATCTGCAATTGCACAGCTGACTAAAGGAAGGAACAATGAGGACAAAGATATCTCGGCGCTGGCAGCTGCAGCATTGGAAAAGGATTACAAGCAGATTTCTCCTGACAAAGTTTCTTTGCTCAGGTCTACTCTAAACAGCTTGAAACTTCAATAGCTTAGCTGAATTTCTTGCAGCAGGCTGAGTTAATTCCAGTTTGAATTTTAACCATTCAAACATATACATGTTACGGGTGTGTCACATTTTGATATTTTATTTTTCCTGGTTTAGTGTTTGTTTGAATTTAGTTTGGATTGATGGTAATAATAGACAACAAAGCAAAGTTTTGACTCGACTTTTTATCAATGATGGTAAATCTGGGTGTGTCATCCAGACACCCTCAGCTGTGAACACATTATTTATTTACTTTTTATTATCGGATTCAATGTGATATCGAGTTTAAAATCCTCACAACAAAGGCTTATTTCTAATTATTTTTAGCGTTAAAGTAGTGACAGTTATAGTCGGGACTTTGGTTATGAACTGCATTAGGTGACGCTTGCCTTGCTAATGTCTATATAACCATAAAAAGCAATAGACTACCCAAAACGACAGACAAAAAAGATATGAGAACCAAGTTATCTTACATGTATTCTATACTTCAAATTCTTCACTGTTAGTAAATATTTGTAAAAAAATCATCAAATACAGATGGTGGTAAAATAACTTGATAAAATGGTCAGCAATTGGCAGATGGTTGGAATTTTAGCGTTATCCAACCAAAGTTGCAACATGCCTGAAGTGACGACACATTTAATTAGCAAGTGCATGTTCTAGAACAGCAAATAGTGCAAAAAACGTTTGAGAAAAAAGTGTTTTTGTAGAGATAATCTAGCAAATAGTGTCAATAAACCGGCAAGGTTGGTTAAGTAGACAACACCACCTTTAGAGATAGAGGTCAAGAGTGTTATCCTCATACCTTGTAAAGCTAGAGTTCTTTTTTTATCTTCCTTGGAAGCACACTCTCTACACCGTCGTGGTAGGGTAAGACAGTCTACATTTTAACCTTCCCCGTACACGGTCGAGGTATTGGGACCTAAAATACGTAAAACACGATATTGAGTGCTTACTTACTTACACTTCAATGGTCATATGAACCAGGCCTAAATTTTTTTACCCAAAAAAAATAAAAATCAGTTAATTTTTTTTAACAAGTTAGAGTGGTTTCTTGAGTTTAGATAAAATGGACATTCCAGTGGTGTGCTATGGTCCAAATCACCAAATCATTTTAGGTTCAATCCTCACTAACAGGGGTTTTTCTATATTTATGGATTTCATCCTAAATTGTTTCTCTGTTGATATTAGGCGGCTACAGTTGGCTTGATGATACTCTAGTCTATAGTCCAGCGGTGTGCTAAGGTCCAATTTAGACAGTGGTGTGCTAAGGTCCAAATCACCAAATCGTTTCAGGTTCATTCCTCACCACTAGGGGTTTTTTCATGTTTATGGATTTTCTCCTAACGTAATTTTCTGTTGAAATATGATTGAGTGGCTAAATGTTCCATGATGATACACTCTAGCCTATAGTCAGTGACTCAAAAAGACTGTTAAAAAAAAAACAAGTAGGATCGATCAAGTAGTGAACTTATTACCTTTGAAAACACATGTTAAGAATTCTATCTTCACTTCTTATAAAATGACCGGATATCCTTTTAGAACCTTAGGGCGCTTTTAGTTGTGGAAATGTTAAATGAAAATTTTAAAAACGCGTTTAAAACTTATTAATGTTATTTTTATTTTCCATGTTAAAAAATATGTTATAATATACTTGGTTAAGTGGGAGGTTTGGGGGTGACGGAGGCGGGGGCGAGGGGTAACCGTAGGCATGGACAGGGGCTTATGGGAGAATTCATAAAATTTGAGGTTTTGAAATTTTGAAAATAGAAAATGAAAAGTGGAAAACAATTACAGAAATATATTTTTTTAAAATTTATACCTTTCATATCGAAAGCACACATCTTGAATTTTATAATAAGTATACAACTATTGACATTTTAATGGCAGCACTAAGGGCAACATAACAAAACCATGAAGAAAAATACTTATTGTAGCTCCCTGGCCGTGTTCAGATATTCAAAGAGTTCCCATCCAAGAGGGACCAAAAAGATAGTAATCTATATCTATACTATATACTATAGAAAGAATTGCATTTTTGGTCCCTGTGTTATCACACATTTTGCAAGTTTGATACAAAAATGTGAAAAGTCGCGAAACGTATCACTGTCATATCACACATGTTGCAATTTTAGTCCAAAAGTAACGTGCTCTTAGAATTCAGCCATTAATGCCCCCATTTGCTTGTCACATGGGGGTAGTTTCGTCCATTCATAGGACCATTTCTGCAAAAAGTACGATTTTCTCTGTTTTTCAACCGCCGGCTTTTTTAAGCTAAATCCGGCCATTTTTGACCTGAATTTGATCTTGTTTTTCACACCATCTCGTTCCTTTTTCAATTCTCTACAAATCCATGTAACATATCATGTCTCAATCACGAAAAAAGAAAGGAAAAAAAAAAAAAGAACTGATGAAGAAATCTTGGAAGAATTGAGAAATAAAGATCAAACATATGTACAAGATTTTGAAGCCAATAAAAAATATGTTCAATCAATTTACAATCTTAGATCTTCATCCACACTCTTGAAGCCTGTTGATTCGATCCAAACAACCTCGTTTTCTGATCAATTCGATTTAGCCACTATGCCGCCACCTAGATTTGCACATCCGCCGCCTGTTACCACCCAGCCGCCACCTATTCCGGCCGTCCATGAACAACTGAAGATTGGGGAGGCTTTAATTGGGGATGGGAGGGCTTTTGGATCAAAATCTGGTGCTAGGTCGATCGAATTTAGGGTTCTTAATAACAAAACCCTAATTGAAAACCCCAATTTTGAAGATGCCACCGCAATCACCACCATTTTTGGCCGCCTCTGGGACAAATTCCGATCAGAATAAGGATGGGGAGGGGGCGATTAAGGGTGGGGATGATTCAATATCAGAAACAAATGCTCAATCCATCGATCTGGTGGCTGTGCAAACCGAAACCCTAAATAAAAACCTTAATTTGTTGCTTGCCACCGTCCAGCCACCTACTACCACCTCTGAACCACCACTGGGAAAGTTAATTGATGGGGAGGGGGCTATTTCGAACCTGGATGGCAATAGATATATACATATACATTAAATGAAAAAGATACCTATATATAATAATAATAATAATAATAATAATAATAATAATAATAATTATAATTATTATTATCATTATTATTATTATTATTATTATTATTATTATTATTTTGCAAAAATGGTCCTATGAGCAATAAATGGACGAAACTACCCCCCATGTGATGAATTCTAACGGCACGTTACTTTTGGACCAAAATTGCAATAGGTGTGATATGACAGGGATATGTTTCGTGACTTTTCACATTTTTGTATCAAACTTGCAAAGTGTGTGATAACACAGGGACCAAAAATGCAATTCGTTTTATCTCAAAAATCAGACATAGATAAATCATAAAAATTATATGGGTGTTCTTAAAATTTCGTGCTCTTTCATTAGAGATGTCATTCGATATACTTTCGACGGATTTTTAAATCTAAGGACAGAGCCCGTACGGCTAAGACATTTGACTATCACACCCTATGACCTATCACCTTCTATAACCTATCACACTCTCTTTTCAACTCTCTACCTTTATAATACCCAAAATACCCTTAATTTTCAACATATTCCTAACTCACACCCTAAATCTATCCAATATATCCCTAAAATATTTTACACTCATATTTATCTAAACTATCTATCTCTTTTATTAATTAATTTAAATTTTTTCACTTAATATCTCAATATATAATATTTTTAATAAAGTTATTTACAAAAGATACATTTCTTAACCATAAAATAACTACACTATCATTTACGTTAATTACTTTTACATTTATAACTACATCGTTACCACCACCGCAACTAACACCACCCGTTGCTGCCACCGCCGTCGCATTGTGCGGGTACCCGTCTCGTTAATTTAAAATGTGTTCTTACGCCCCTTACACAGCCGAGCGCTGAATTAGAGAGATAGATTCTTATAAATTATGCCTTTGATTGTTACGAGTATATGATAAGCTTTCGGCACATTTAAATATATTATTACAAATTGTAGACGACTTATTGGACAAAGTTTTGCACGTTTGTTAGAACTTTATTCTATAAGGAGAAATTTTGAGCCACCGATAAAAATATTTATATGTGTTAATAAAATATTGTAAGCTCTGACATCAATTCAATTGATACTGATTTGTTATGAATTAATTAATGTGGCTATCCACATTCTAAAACTCCCGTATATTTATGTTCATCATTATGTATATATTAATTGTATTATTAATGTGAAGCCTATATATAATGACTCATGTATGTTGAAGTATCATATCAATGAAATGATCATCTATTCTCTCCATTGTTCATTCTGTTGTTGTTATACTTTGTTATTAGGTCTTTGTTTTATAACAGGTTATCAGCACGAGACTCTATTATTATTGGTAAAATATGGATTTGTCTTATGGGTGTAGTGGCAAGAATTGAGCAAAAATACGTATCACTCGACACAGTCAAAATTCATTGCTCAGAAGGTAATCTTTTCTTATTGATCCTAATTATTTGATATGGATTCATACTCAAATCAGTTAAATTATATAAAAGTGTTTATATGATTTAAAGGCTAACTTGTATCTATCATGTATAACTAAAATCACAAGAAAAATTATGGAAATATGTTTAGTAATACTGATAAATTTATTTTGATGCATTATACGATTGACATAATTTTTTTTATTAAAACCTAAGAAAAGAAGTGTTGAGCAAATAGATTTTACTCAAAAAAATGGATTGTCATATTGTCCCTTTGTCTTTCAAATTATGAGATCTTTTAAATATCCTGATGTATATATTTTAATCTAGGAGAATAAATCTTTAAAGATTTTAATTTAGGCAGTGCATAATTGTTCGTTGCCTACACATATACTTTAATATTTTTATAAATCGATAAGGTAGATCTATAGTTAAGCAAATATAAAAAAGAGGGGATGGTTTGCCGCCTGATCGGATCCTTACGCCTTTTTACGTTTCGTATAGTAATTTTTCTATCATCGATCCTTGCGGTAGTTACAATAATATTATATAGAAAAAGGTATGTTTTCTTTTCCACCAACAATTTATAAAATTAAATTGGTATAAAACTAATTTCTTTGTTTGATAATAAAACGTATTCATGATGGATGTTATAATAACATGTTTTATCTTGAAATTCTATCTTCGATTCGTGTATATTTGGCGGAATTATAGCTTATTTCTAAAGGCTAGATAGTTTATCGATTAATCATTACTTATATTGAGGTTTTATTGATTTTATAATTAGACTCTTTTCTGCTATGTAATTACTAACCACCATTCACATTGCTACGAATCATGAATTCATGGAGACTGACTATATGTTAAATTTCTAGTATTGTAATTTGCAATGCTATGAATCATTAATTTATGGAGATTGACGATATAACGTCTTTTTGCATCATAATTTCATTCTTCTGTAGATTTATGTGGCTATATATGTAATCTAGTCTGTTTATAAATCAATTTATTGGCTGGATTAATAACTTTGATTTTGTATATTGTGTGATATTTGGGGTACGTGTGTGATTTTTTCAAAATAAAGAATTTAATTACAACAAGTTTTTGTTTGGTTCACTATACATGTTGATTTAGATGATTTAACTTGGCGAGAGACTACAATTTTTGACCAACATAATATAGTAAAGATGATATAAGTCGGTTAATGGAAGTGGACTATCAATTGAGGTCTTTAGTCTGGTTGGTATTTTTTTTCAACTTTTGTATTTTATATTATTGTCATCTTTGATTATTATTTTGATCACTTAATCTATTTATATAATAATTTTTTTAAGTTTTATAAAATAGTATTTGAGGATCAGTGTGTAACCTATATCTGCTAGAGTTAATATGCTATCAAAATTAAACTTACTATGACTCTACTTGATAGTCGTATATTATGAAATTATAAATGCTATTGAGGATATCTTTCGATTCTGAAACTTGGTAATTTGTTGATCTGTACTTGCATGATATATAAATTTATGAAATATATGATGCTTGACATATATTATCTTAATATAAAGAATGATTGATTGTTTTACATGCTAAAATCGATATAGGACAAATAAATTAAAGTTTTAGAAATGCCTATTATCATCCTCATAAAATATTTTAAGTGTGATTATTGTATTTCTACGGCATAATTCTTGGAAATGTATTTGATAATTGATAAAGTAAATGTATGAGTATATACCGGGCAATTTGTTTATATGCCCATCTATTTTGCTCATTGGTTAATGATAAATATATGCAACTTAATTGAATTGTATGTTTCTAAGACATTTCATAGATGATTAATGACATATACATGTTTAATTTGCAAATCTTAATGATAAATCTATTTTTCTTGTTTGATATTGCTAAATGCTAATATAAATATTATATTGAATTGTGCAAAAGCTCAAAAGAGTCAAAATAAATATAAAGGAGAAATTAGAGTTTCAAAGTACCAATGTACTAATTTATCCAATATGATTTTAAACATGTCAAGTGCAATCGAAGCACATGTTGTCAAAGACTAAAAGTTTATGAATCAGAACTATTTGATTAATTGGCATGCTCGGCTAGACCATCCCGGGTTAGTGATGATGCGAAATAAAAATTAGCTGAAGTACCTGATGTTTTTTCTATATAATAATTTTATTGATTGCTCGAAAATGAAATTTTCTTGTTTTTGCCACCTGAGATAAGGAATAAACCATGGAACAAATAAAAAGTGGAAATCTATAGGCCTATACGCCATCTTATGAACCATTTAGGATAATAAATCGATGCATCGTCTAAATGGTCATTAAATATGCAACCCGAAGTTTGCATGATTGATTGCTCGTATAATAAGATGGCGAGTATGTTCCATATTGCAATGGCGAAAATGACAAAAACTACTTCCTTAAGTTTTTAATGATCATTGGTTCTTTGCTTTTGTTGGAATGTTTATTGATTCTAATGCCAATGATCATATGGGAGCAAAACAAATTATTAATTGTTTGGGGCCATGTTATACAACATGTGATAATACGAATTCGCATCATGCCAATATCTTATTGTCTCTCCAAAAAAAATAAAAAATAAAAAAAAATAAAAATAAAAATTAAATTAATTTGGAAATAATGTAGGAAAAATAGACATGCATTGGAAGTGTGTAGTATCATGCTTTGATTCAGTTCGAAAATGTCTGATTAACTAGACACTGGTATGACTGTTTTGGGTATGAGTTGAATTATGAAAGATATGTATGTAATCAATAAAGCATATTGGAAGATTCGTTTATGGCTTATGTTTCACATTGATGTAATATAGTTTTCCCAACATTAGGGGGAGATGTTTTCAACATTAGGGAAAAATGGAAAGAAGCTGAAATGAATAAAAATGAATTATCAAAGTTCCTCACACTGATAAATATTAAATTAAAGTTTGTGTGATAATGCATTCACAATATATAGTATTTGCCAGCATGTTAACTGACCAGAAAGAGATAACAGCTGCTAATGCTCCAATTGATAATGAGTCTACACATATTTGAACTATGGTAGAGAATTTGATTCCAAATAAAAATCCTCGAAAGAAAGGAGCAAGAAATTGAGATGGTCAGATTCGAGGTATAAAAAACCCCATTATAATTATTGATGAGTAACTAGACATGAAGGTTTTAAATAAACCCCGGGTACATGGAACAAATGAGATCTCAATAAATTGTGACATGTCTAGAGACTTGTGGAATCGAAAATAAATAAAAATGACGTTGAGTTCGATTGAATATGATAGCGCTAAGTGTATGACTAATGGTGAGGATCTTGAAAGCATGCATGCATTAGTGATAAGGTATGAATGGTTGGCCAAAGATGAAAAGACGCTTGTATTTTAGGACACGAAGTCTAAGCACTAGCAAGTACGTAAATTATATGATGATGATCTGTGTTCGGATATTAAATGAGAAAATTGAAAATATGGCACATAGATTGTTGAACAGATCTTTTATTGATTATGGACAAGAAATGTCATATGGTGGAAGCAACTATTGATCTATTGAAAATCTGGCAAAATAAAATATTTGATTTGCGTCTAAAGAATATGAACAGAGCTCATTTGGTATTAATATTTCATGAGAGATATAAAATATATGAAGCATATTTCATGATTTGAAAAGCTTAAAAACCTATGTGAAATTGGAATGTGGTAGAACGCCTTAGCGCGTATTTATTGAAATGTGCCATAGAAATTACTATGTTTGCTCATTAAACTCCATAAAGAAATTTGGATTAAATATGATATGAGTTTTAATGGAACTCCGAGAGAGTGTCCAATACATATTGAATTATTAGAGAATGAATGTGAGATAAAAGACATAGACCGTCTTGATTACGAATTGACTATGTTGAGGATAATTTCATTGAGCATCATAATAGCTAAAAAGAGAAAGCTATACTTTTGTAGACAAGTGACGCTCATGGCTTTGAGGTCACATGATGTTGAAAAAACCCCCTCGAATTTAAAAGACGATGGTCACAATGTTGGTTCAAAAGTATCGCTAAAGCATTAATAGTTATCGATTGCTCATTATGCATCATTTAAATTAAAGTTGTTTATAAAGTTTAACTTATGAAGTGCGTGTATATACTTAAATGAGATGTTTGATGCATGTTGAAATTTTAAATTGGATATGTAAGTCATATGTGGAGAAATCAACACATAGCAAGTTGGTTCATGAGAAAATCAAATTGTATTATCGAGACACTTATTACGATAACCTGAGACTTTGGTCAGTGATATTGTTTAAGTGATGTGATCATGAGGGGGAGAAGATACGCATTGCACTCTTTTTCCCTTGAGCAAGGCTTTGTCCCACTGGGTTTTCCTGTCAAGGTTTTTAATGAGGCAATATCCCCAAGCGTATCAAAAGAATTATGTACTCTTTTCCCTTCACTAGATTTTTGTCCCATTGGGTTTTCTCTAGTAAGGTTTTAGCGAGGCATAATGTCTTTAATCATTGGACATCCAAGATGGAGAGTTATAAATAATTAATGAATGGATGTCAAAATACATATAACTGAATCTCATGAAGAGATTGATATACTACAAATTAGGGTTGTATTATCTCGAAAATCGAGCATTTATTAAATGGGACTTTTGTCCATTTATGAAAATATATTGACAAAAGGTCAAAGAGCTTAAATATTGGCAATGCTTACTCATTACGATATTACATCATTTTATAGATGTGTCAGCAATAAATGGCTCCGAGTCAACAAGCTATCGTTTGATGAAACTGAAGACATACTTCGATACATGATATATGTTTATTCTAGATATTTGTCTCATCCGCCTAAAGCATTATCATGGAGAATTTGGACTACAAATTTTATGGAGGTTTAGCAATCATCAACAACTACATCATCAAGCTATGAAGATGGTCATGATCAATGATCAATAAAGAAGACGTCCAAGAATGATGTGTTCACAAGACTAGCTCAATGGTATCATTTGAAGATAATGTAGTTTATATAGATCAAGCTCAAACTATGATATAATAAAATGTGAATATCCAAGGGGGCTCTTTAAATTAGTGGATAGCCAAAGGGGAGTGTTATGAATTAATTAATGTGGCTATCTACATTCTAAAACTCCCCATATATTTATGTTCATCATTATATATGTATTAATTGTATTATTAATGTGAAGCCTATATATAATGGCTCATGTATGTTGAAGTATCATATCAATGAAATAATCATCTATTCTCTCCATTGTTCATTGTGTTGTTGTTATACTTTGTTATTAGGTCTTTGTTTTATAACACGATTCAATTTATTTTGAATAATATTGTTATTTTCATTTTAGCAAAAACAAAACTATATAAGGTTATCTCCAATGCTAAGGACGTCCTTAGGCGTCCTTGAGCTGTCACATCATATCCTTACAAATCCTTACACATCCTTATAAATCCTTAAAATCCTATAATTTTATCTCCAACCATACAAACATCCTTACATATCCTTTAACTCCACTACAAACAAAAAAAATATAAGTAAGGGCACCTAAGGGCATGCCCTTGAGTACGGCCATGCATCAAAAAATCTTTAGTTTTGGACAAGCTTCAACCGCAAAGGATATCCAAAGGCACCTAAGGGCACCCAAGGGCGCCCAAAAACATACCCATTGGAGATAGTCTAAGGCTATCTCCAATGCTAAGGACGCCCTTAGGCGTCCTTGAGCTGCCATATCATATCCTTACAAATCCTTACACATCTTTATAAATCCTTAAAATCCTATAACTTTATCTCCAACCATACAAACATCCTTACATATCCTTTAACTCCACTAAAAACAAAAATAATATAAGTAAGGGCACCTAAGGGCATGCATCAAAAAATCCTTAGGTTTGGACAAGCTTCAACCGCAAAGGATATCCAAGGGCACCTAAGGGCGCCCAAAAACATCCCATTGGAGATAGTCTAAGTAATATAACTCAAATAAGTTCTCCAAAAGTATGAAAGAACATTTTTAAGACACCACTTTAAATCATTTTTTATCATTACCTACCATGCTGAAACGTGTCACATCAACTTACCAAACATCTTAATCTTAATATATACTATAAGACAATTGAACTAATTACTTATTAACCAATCAAATCGTTCGATTTTATCAAATTGACTCTCGCTTATGTCATCATGTAGATAAACTATAAATTAAAAATCCTAATAATCATTATCCAAATATATTATTATATTAATATTTATATTAATTTGTAGAAAAAGTCTCATTAACTTACACTTTTTAACACTGAATATTTAATTTATATTTATTTTTAGCCATCAACTTGAGAGGATTTTTTAAAATTTACAATTATTAACCAATCAAATCGTTCGATTTCATCAAATTAACTCTCGCTTATGTTATCATGTAAATAAAATATAAATTAAAAATCATAATAATCATTATCCAAATATATTATTATATTAATATTTATATTAATTTATAGAAAAAGTTTCATTAATTTAGACTTTTTTTGTTTTCCATCAACAATTTACACTTTTTAACCCTGAATATTTAATTTATATTTATTTTTAGCCAACAACTTAAGAGAATTTTTAAACATTTACAATCATTTAATTAATTAAAAAAATTTCAACATAATCTCTCAATAAAAAAGATACATAATTTTATTTTTATTATATATATATATTAGCTTTGTATATTAATGTTTAAAGTTACAATTGTCACTCAAATCAAGAGTCCTAATTGTGATAAAAAATTATGAAAACAATCATAACTAATATCTTATTATCATAGAACAGATGATTGGAAATAAACCTATTCGTGTCATAGACCCGCGTCATGATCAATTACATATATTTGAACGACAACTATATGATTATAAGTATATTTATATTTTAATTATTAAATATCTTTTATAATAATATCACATTATGAGTAAAACTGGTTTTAAAAAATTCTATGATAGAGAAATTCATGTGCCTTGTAGAATGACTACGGCAAACAATTCCATCAATAGGTCTCAATTAATAATGAAAGTGATGAACCTGTGATTATGGTATTACAACTTGCAAAGTATAACACTTGAAACCGTATATTTTCAAAATTATAAGTTTTTATGACTTAAATGTGTGAAAATTTAATATTGACAATATCGTAAAACTCGTGTCCAGTGTTGGAGGCGGGTCTAAAATCTCGTGTGTTTCTAAACGAGATCAAGCATGCAGGAACAAAAGACTTAAAATCCCAAAAAATTGGGAAGTGTCGATGCGATTTTTTTTTTTTTTGAACGATCGAGAAGCTAATCTAATCCCTTATGAATTACACGTATACTTAAGAAGAAACCCAAAAATACTAACGGGTGGAATCCTTAGGGTCAGTTTCCCAAAATCCTAATATGACGAGGAGATGTTAAAGAAGCCGGGGTGTCATTTGATTCTTTAAGAGCGTTATTGATTCGTTGTTTGTTATGGATATTTCAAAAACAAATTAAGTTGTTGATAGATTTGAGTAGTGTTATTTTGGGGTGGAGATTCCCTCAAGTTACTACTAATTTGAGGGGTAAAGTTAGGAAGATCATGACCCTTAAATTAAAATCAAATGTCAAGTTTTAATATTCATATTTCAATCTTAACCCTTGATTTTGAATCAAGGGCCAAGATCCTTACAACTTTACCCCTCAAATAGGGATAATTTCAAGGGATCTCTACCCGTTATTTTGTTGGATACTTTTAAGTACTCAAGTTATACATCTATTTGAATCAAGAAAATTTGATAGTTTTTTGCTTTTCCTATTATTTTCTTAGTAGCTATAGATACGCATGGTGTTATATAAAATAACAAAAGTAAATGCTTCAAATGTTTTCGCACCAATTAAATCGTTT
The DNA here is from genome assembly GCF_010389155.1 of Erigeron canadensis. Classification (NCBI taxonomy): domain Eukaryota; kingdom Viridiplantae; phylum Streptophyta; class Magnoliopsida; order Asterales; family Asteraceae; genus Erigeron; species Erigeron canadensis. Next base: position 19,572,764 of record NC_057762.1, on the reverse strand, counting down.
ATGTAAACTATAAATTAAAAATCCTAATAATCATTATTTAAATATATTATTATATTAGTATTTATATTAATTTATAGAAAAAATTTCATTAATTTATATTTTTTTGTTTTCCATTAATAATTTACACCTTTTAGCCCTGAATACTTAATTTATATTTATTTTTAGTCATCAACTTTAAAGAATTTTTTAAAATTTACAATCATTCAACTAATAAAAAAAAATTGCAACATAATCTCTCAATAAAAAGGGTACATAATTGTATTCTTTTTTTATATATTAGCTTTGTATATTAATGTTTTAAGTTACAATTGTCACTCAAATCAAGAGTTCTAATTGTTATCAAAGAACATGAAAACAATCATAATTGTTATCTAATTATCATAAAACAGATGATTGGAAATAAACATATTCGTGTTACAGATCCACAAAATGATCAAATGCATATATTTGAATGTCAACTACAGGCACATGTTTATATTTTAATTTTAATTATCTTTTATAATAATATCACATTATAAGTAAAACTGGTTTCAAAAAATTATATGATAGAGAAATTATTATAACACGTGCCTTGTGGGATGACCACGACAAACAATTTCATCAATATGTTTCAGCTAATAACGAAAGTGACGAACCTGTAATTATGGTACTACAACTTGCAAAGTATAACACTTGGAACAGTATATTTTCAAAATTATAAGCTTTTATGTCTTAAATGTATGAAAATCTAATATTGATAATATCGTATATACTATAAGACAATTGAACTAATGACTTACTAACCAATCAAATCGCCCAATTTTATCAAATTGATTTTCGTTTATGTCATCATTTAGATTTACAACAAATTAAAAATCCTAATAATCATTATCCAAATATATTATTATATTAGTATTTATATTAATTTATATAAAAAGTCTCATTAATTTACACTTTTTTGTTTTGCATCAATAATTTACACTTTTTAGTCCTGGATATTTAATTTATCTTTATTTTTAGCCATCAACTTGAGAGAATTTAATAAAATTTACAATCATGTAATTAATTAAAAAAGTTCAACATATACAAATATTGTATTCAAAAAATTATTTCAAAACCTGATGACTTATTTACAAATATAAGATTACATTTTTATAAATTAAAAATATTAATATTGAGTTTAATATTTAATATAAACACAATTTGAATTCTAGATACATATCTAAAACATAATAACAGATGACAATATACAATATCATTATCCTAAACACAATAGCAATCACAGAACATGAGGCGATCACAGAACAAAACACGATTTACAACGGAGGGTTAGTAGAATACTAAATCCAAATCAATATGAACTCCATTCAAGATTCATTTATCCTTTTTTAAATATTAGCTTTGTGTATTAATGTTTTAAGTTACAGTTGTCACTCAAATCAAGAGTCTTAATTATCAAAGAATATAAAAACAATCATAATTGTTATCTAACTATCATAAAACAGGTGATTGAAAATAAACTTATGCGTGTTATGGGACCGTATCATGATCAAATACATATACTTGAATGTCAAGTACAAGATCACAAGTATGTTTATATTTTAATTCTTTATTATATTTCATAATAATATCATATTATGAGTACAACTGGTTTCAAAGTATTCAATAATAAAGAAAATGTGCCTTATGGAATGACTACGGCAAACAATTCCATCAATATGTATCCGCTAATAATGACAGTGACGAACCTATGATTATTGTATTACAAGTTGCAAAATATAACACTTAGAACCGTATATTTATTTAAAATTATAAGATTTTATGACTTAAATGTATGAGCATCTAATATTGATAATATCGTAAATCCCGTATCGAGTGTTGGACACGGGTCTAAAATTTATTACTCTTTTAAATCAAAAAGAAAAAAAAAATATCAAATTAAAGTGGCGAGGGTTTGTAAGTAGTAGGTACCGCATCGACAAATACACCCACTTCCTCAACGTAATACACCCAAAGATCGACATATTCGTCTCAAAATGCCGACAATACATCGACCATTAGAAAGTGAAACTCACGTCATACAACGCATAACATAAGAGCTAAAACGCACAAATATAATAACGTTCAGCCTAAAGTATATGAAAACATCAAATTTTGTTTATGTTGCTGATTGTGAATCAAGATTTCTAAAATGTAGAAAGATACAATTAGGGCTCATTATCTAAACTAAAATCTAAATAACCGTTATCTACCTTAATAATATTTAACTAGATCAATATTAATGTTTATATATTACAAAATTAATTATATGCTAATGCAATGAACGTAAATACATACCCAGGCACACATAAGTACCGTACACATAATAAGAGTAAGATTAGTGACGATGGGGAGGGGCAACTTGTACACATAAAGGGTGTATGCTTCAAGGGTTTTTTTAAACGGGTTTTAGCTTTAAGAAATGACATCAATATGAATGTTAATCTAATACAATCTTATAAAGGGGACGAAGTGGGAGAATTTATGGCAAATTTATGCCTTGAAACCGCCGGTAACACCACTGCCAGCTTCGGCGGGTAGGATGAGCGGCATGGAGGGAGAGTAATATACCCGGTGGCCATGAATGGAGAGAAGGTGTGGGAGAGTGTGGAGGAGCGTGCGAGTGGATCCCAAGTGGGTCAAAAGAGCCGTTGACTTACTTAAATGAAAAAAAAAACCCCTTTTCTTATAGTATCTATATATATCTATACATCTATCCATTTTATCAAACAAAACTCAACCAAACACATACATTTTCACCCAAAAACCTTTACACCCAATAACCTTTTCACCTAAAAAATGTCTTCAAGTTCTTCAGATAAACTTATCATTCCACCTCTGTTTCTTCAATTATCTACCGATAGTACGTTTGATTTTTTTCAAAACGCGATCAAACAAATAGAAGAACTCGAAGACTCGGGAAGCTCTCGTGATGGCCGAACCTATATCGATCGCGAGAGAGAAGCCTCGCATAGCAAACTCATGCGCAACTACTTCAACGAAGACCCAAAGTTTGGGGAGAGTTAGTTTTGCCATCGGTACTGTATGAGCCAACGTTTGTTTTTTAAGATTGTTGCCGACATTGAAGCTACTTTCCCGTATTTTCGAGACGGAGTAGACGCGAGGGGAAGAAAGAGTTTCTCGCCGATTTAAAAACGCACGTCAGCAATTAAACTACTTTCAACGGGTGAACCGGCGGATAACTATGATGATTATCTATGTATGACCGAAAGAACAAGTCGGGAATGTCTCGAGTATTTTTGTGACGCGGTCATTCATTTGTACAAGCGGGAGTATTTGCGCAGGCCGAAATCCCACGATTTCGCCATGCTGTACAATGCGCATGAGGAGTGACATCATCTGCCAGGTATGCTCGATAGCCTTGATTGTACGCATGTTGTATGGAGGAATTGTCCTAGGGGCAAGAATGGGCAATACACGCGAGGGGATCACAAAGTGCCGACTATCATGATTGAAGCTGTTGCTTCACAAGATTTGTGGATTTGGCATGCGTTTTTTGGTGCCTCCGGATCAAACAACGACATTAATGTGTTGAATTGGTCGCCATTGTATGATACTACTAGAAATGGAACGGCTCTAGACACGTCATTCACTTTACGCGACCGCCTATACAAACGTGGGTATTTGCTTACCGATGGAATATATCCTAAGTGGTATGTGTTTGTAAAAGCGTATCCGCATCAAGTTGATCCAAAGGAAGTTAAATTCAAGCGAGTGCAGGAGGCGTCGAGAAAAGATGTAGAACGGGCTTTTGGGGTGCTTAAGGGAAAATGGAAGATTCCAATCCGGATTATGGATAAGGAGAAGATAGGGAAAGTCGTCGACACATGTTGTATATTGCACAATATGATCATAAAGAACGACGGGAGGGCTATCTCACCGATTCATATAATGGATCCACCGGTGCCTGTAGCTTACGATCATAGAGTTCTACGGGAGTTACATGACGAAAACGTCCATCATCGTCTTCGGTATGATTTTATGGAGCATGTATCGATGTTGGATTTGGCATACCTCGATGAGCCAGCAGCTCAACCACCACCGATCGAGGATTTGATTTAGTTTTTAAAAAAATGTTGCATCGTATTTTTCTTTATCTAGTTTATGTAATGTTATGTTTTTTTAATATTGAGAATTTATCGGCCGCCAGTAAAAAGGGTTGAGAGAGTTGGTTGGGAGGGTTGGAAGGTTATAAATTGAGTTGTAAGAATTTTATTGGTGGAATTTGGGAGGGTTGATAAATCCCCCTCCCCCCCCCCCCCCCCTCCTCCATTCCGCCCCCTAAAGCATTTTGTCCTTTTTTTTTAAATCTCAATTAAGTAATTGAACTACCTAAATTACCATTCTTCTTTATTCACTAATTAAAAAATCTTTACCTAATATACTTATAATACCCTTAAATTTCAACCATTCATTTTTTCTCTCTCCTCAAATCTCAACCACTTTTTTTTTTCCTCTTCTCCATAAATCATTTTATTTCTTTAATTTATTCAAAATCTTTTATCTCAAAAACCGTATACCGATAAATTATAAAGGTTGTATGTGTGTTCTTAAAATTTCATGTTCTTTCATTAGAGATGTCATTCGATATATTTTCGAAAAATTTTTAAATCTAAGGGCAGAGCCCGTACGGTTAAGACATTTGGCTATCATACTATATGACTTGACCTATCATCCCACCATCTGATAAAAACAGACTTAAAAATTTAGGAATTTAGCTCATAACGTGTGGGTTTTGTATAGGTTTTTCCTTCCATTTTCTTGTTATTTATTTAAATTATTCTATTTTTTTTAGAATAGCTGAGATTTTATTAATATTATACTTCGACAAGACACCGAAGCTAAGAAAAACAAAAGGCATAAATGCAATTACAATAAAAAAGATAGAATTCATTGACCACATTGGCCAAGATATACTAGCTTTTTTATCCCTACTAGAAATCCAAAAATAAGAATAAGAAACAATAGATTGTAAAATATCACCACTAGTTTCCTCACTAGCCCGATTAAAGACTTGATTCCTATTCTTACCGTATAATAATTTATTAAACTCAATACAAACGAAACACATCTATAACTTTCATCAAGCACTTGATTAGTTTTTATATAAGTAATAGCTAAAAAAACCATGAAGCTTAACACATGATGGATAGAAAGCAATAGCCAACAAAGTTGTTGAACAACACAAACTTACTTTTCAATATTACCGTACCAAACGCTATTTTTATATGCTATTAGCAGGTTGGAACTAATCAATAATCATTATATATTTATTTTCTTTGATAACAATGGGACCTCCATGCATGTTAACAAATTTGACTATATGTCTGTATGACTATATATTATCTTTGATTGATTTCATACATGGATTCTTCCTAAATATATTGGTCCACTATATTGAGAACCTCCCTATATATATAATTGTCTATCTATATCATTTGTCTACGATTCAACTTTCAAGCATTTCCCATTACCTTTGACTTACCAAATTAATATCACAAAAAGATCATGAAGAACCAAGCAGCATCAAGTAACAAGAAGCGATGGACCATTATTCGGATCATCAAAGCACCCATACGAGCTATATCGAAAGCGCTAGATCTTTACACTAAGGGTGCAACTAACTTCGCTACCAACTACAATAGGCCTTATAGGTCTATGCCAAGCACACCCAACTATCAACATTCTCCTATGAGATATGGCACAAGTAGACTATTTGATTATGACCAATCGCCTGAGGGAGCACTTGTTCGATCTATATCATCCAGCCCCATCAACGAGACTAATCGTATTAAGAATTCGGACTTGGAACTATACTTGGTTCAATACAATCGACAACAACTACAGTCGTATGCATCTAGGAAAAGTGTGCCCAAAAATGACACTTTTGTTGCGATGATGAAGAAAATCGACGAAGATAGGGCTTTATCTTTTAGAGACGATAACTTTATTTTTGAAAGCAAATCGATCAACATCAAAGATAGAGATTCACCTTTGTCAAGAAGTCGCAGTTATGATCGTAAGTCTACCAAAAGAAGTCCATTAATGACTTAATGTAGTATCGGTAACTTTTTCTTTCTTTCAAAAAAAAAAATCAATGTTGGGGTTATCTTTGGGGGGTTTTCTTTTCATGAATTTCCTTGTACTCTTTGGAGATTTTGTTTTTTTTAGGGTGAATTTCGTTAGAAACTTCGTGTCACGATTCGATAAAGAGAGATCTAGCATATGTTGTCTTAACAGGCCCGTGTTAGAAAACTTTCTCAAAGTAAAAATGTCTATTTTAAATATCCAATATGGAAAAAAACTCCTAATAATCCGCCCGAAAGCACGATGATTAATAAGGGTGAACTCTGCCCCCAGACTTGAACTTAGGAATACTCAAGCCAAGACCCCATAAAAAGGCTACCTATTCTCAAAGTTGACTGAATAGGAATTCGAACTCGGGACCTATAAGTCAGCAGGAGAACTCCAAACCAGTACACCAACTCATCAATGATTACTTTTTGGATTTGATACTTCTATAACTTTTTTTTCTATCAATTATATTACTCGTATGAAGTTCTTGTGTGAATCCAATAAAGTTCTCTAGTGAAACAGGTTTGAGTCCTGCAGAGAGGGCATGGTTTTATCCCAATTGAATATCGTGTCTTCGGACAGTTTAGTTTGGCTCTTCTCCTCCTACTAGGTATTGAGGGTGAAAAGGCCCTCTAGCGCGAACCCGATTAAGACAATGTAAGCTGGATTCTTTGTTGCGAATAAATGATTCACAACATTAAAAAAAATATATATAGATCACTCATAAATCATAAAATTAAAATATATATTTAATATACAAATTTTAAATACAACATGTACAGCGATGTTAAGGTTTGTCACAGATGTATAGTTGGGTCATTTGTGGGTGGATCGATCAAATCCGACCACGATGGACATAATCCGCCGAAACTAGAACATGTAAATAAACTAGCTTAGACCTGTTTGTTCTTTTTAACCGTTAAGTGATTGACTTGATAAAACAACTGAATAGATAATATCTGTATGAATTAAGGCCATTACACTCACGACTTTTCTATCAACATACTAAACAAACACCACCTTACACTTAAAGCAGAGCCGGCCCTGGGGGTGGGCTAAGTGGGCTACCGACCATAGCATCACAATCCTAGGGGGCAACAAGCCAAAGTCCAAACTAATATGTATAGGTCGAGTTAGAAATTGAGACTATGTCATAATAATTTAATTTAGTCATGGAAATATATTATTCTATATATGAAAGGAAAAGTTAAGAAGAAAAAGAAAATAGAAGGAGAAGAAATCTGTAAGTGGTCATGGCTGAGAAAAGGTGTAGGTGGTTTGAGGTTGAAGATAATGTCCATTTATTATATTATTATTTCAAATTTGTATTTAGTGACCCATATTTTTTATATACTACATAATAAACCCTTTAGCTTTAAACTTTGTCTATATTAATACCAAACTTCTGATATTAAGTTCCATTACATATTTCAAATCAATTGGTTATGTTGTTACTGTAAGTATATTTACATATCGATTAGACATTAACTTAAACTTGGAATAAAATTTTAAATGTACATAAATTTTCATACTAATAACTCTTATAATTACTCCAAAAACTATAGTTATTTTTTAAAAAAAAAAACATATAAACAAGATACATATATCAAAAGCTAAGTAAAAAATATACAAATAGTTTTGATCTAACAACATTATATTATATAATGAAATTACATTTTATTGAATTTCAAGTATCAAACAACTACTAAAAACAAATTGTTGAATTATGACTCATGTGATATATAATGGTTAGTTGCTTAGCAATTACTCGTATAAAATATCGAGATTAACATTTTAGCTAAGCAAGTTTGTATATTTTTTATATTTAACTGAGATTGATGCGCGAATAGGTCTAGCTTGACTAGATTCTGATTACGTTTTTGATTAACACTTTGTTTTGTATGGGCATTTTTTAAGTGTCTAGCCCTGAGCATAAAAAAACTCAGGACCGGCTCTGACTTAAAGTGATTTTGTTAACCGAATTTGATTACAAGTAACCCATCATCAATTTTAGCATTGTGAATGCTATTGCTATCTTGTATGCAGAGATTGAGAGCGACCAATACATTCGGACTTCACGGTCGGGGTTAATACGAATAGAGTAGATGGTTAGGCCTATGCTTATAGCACTGAACTTCTTGGAACTTCTTCAGTGCCACATCAGCATCACATAATCCAGGACTCTCCTCAGGACACTCACTGTTTATAAGGACAACTTCTTCAGAACTTCTTCGTCACATCATCAATTCTTTTATCATTTATTTAATTAACAAAACATCATTCAAATATAATAAAAAACACATTTTATTAACAACACACAAATTACATTACTTAAAAATAAAAGACAACACAAAATATAAAAAACATAGCACTTGATTAAAAAAAAAAACGAAATATATAATCCTTAAAATTACTATTCATCTTCATCATCTTTGATTGACATTTTCCCTAAGCCACGGTAAGCGGTTTCGTTTGCCTACCACTTGTCGTGTTGCGGACATTTGACTTCCCAAGTACTTTTGCCTTCCCCGCAGTTGTCGTGATACGATTCGGCCCAGGTGCACTGGTCACCCAACGTGTGACCAGCATTAAAAACGTCATCAACCACCCTCTTTATCTTCTTGATCTCATCCTGCAGACACATAGAATATGTCTCTTCGTGTTTCGAGACCTTGCGACCTGGTGCTTGTATTGCCTCAAGCTGATGCTCGCATTGTCGCCTTTTCTTCCGTAGGTAACCCATTTGGTAAGAGAGTTCAGTTTGAATGAGGGTATCCTCTTTGATATCAGCCATGATTCGTGTTTTCATCTCTTCTTCGGTCAGACGAGGTCGATGAACATTCTTGTTTGATGACGAGGACGCCATTTGGTTAAAGAATGAGTGAGTTTGTACAATAATGAAAATGGGTCTGAGGATGTAACTGAATTGTGCTATGGGTCTGAAAATGGGTCTGAGGGACTGAAAGTGTAAATGTTTTTTAATTTTTGGCCGTTTGAGGGACTAAAACTGTAAATATTTTGAATTCGAACGTTGGAGGGACTAACTGTGTAAATATTTTAAATTTTGAACATTGGCTCCTTATCAGATATTTAGCTTTAAATATTGGCTCCTTATCAGATATTTCTTATCAACTCTCAAACTCTTATACATCTTAAATGGCTTCCTCATCAAATGTTTGTCGATCATGTAACCATAAACCAACAATGACTGTCGATCAAGTGAATGAAAGTATCATGACTGATATTCTCGACCACGAAATGTTCAAAGACGAAATTGTTGAAATTGGTCTAAAACTGGTAGCCAATAAGAAATGGTGTCAAGAACAAATCCGTTATATACAAACCGGGCATTGTACTGAGCTTGAGTGTCAATACTTAACTTATTTACAGGGGAAGTACGACAAAATTCAACTTGCTATTGACCAACTTGCTAAGGCGGTTTTCACCTTCGACAAGTTCGTCCCGAATGCCAGAGCAGTCTATGAGATGAAGAAATAAGTTTGTTTTTTAATAATGTGTTATATTAATTATTATGTTGTATGTTTCTCTTTAATAAGTTTGTAGTGTTTTTAAATTATGAATAAAAGTCTGTTTTTATTAAAATACAAAGTACACATTACAAAACAAACTTAAATAAAATACATAAAACATACTTAAATCAATATATATAAAACAGACTTAATTATTAGAATACATAAACCAGACTTAATGAAAACGAAAGTGAGGAACCGTGATAAGCTCCATGAAACAATGCTCGTATCTGAAGCCCTTTCCATAATTATCGCGGTACTCCCGATGCGCTGTTGCATAGAGCAACTCATCAGAATGAATCTGGGCATTCAACCTCGTATAAATTGTCTGGAACTGATTACATTCATTGCGAATCTTATTGAAGTGACCTAGTATTTGAGATACGCTCCGTGGACCTTCAGTGGTGCGTTCGTTGAAGCTTTCACATATGTTGGTCCAGTAGATTTTTGGGGTTTTGGGTTAACCATTTCAGAAACTTGTATCCAACACTTGCATAACAAAAGATCTTCGGATTCAGTCCACACTTGTATCGCCATCTTAAAATTGAATGGTTTGAGGAGGATAAAAATGAGTTGAAATAAATTGTTTAGTGATTTGAATTGGTTGTGTTAAGTTGAGAAAATGTTAGAGTTCAAATAAGGAAAAGTTAATTTGAGCGTTGAGAAACAAAAAAAAAAATAAAAAAAATCAAACGGCTACAAATGGCCCACACCGAGCGTTTTCGAACTTCTTGGCGGAGAACAAGGAAGAGAACGCAAGGACGAGAACACCCATTGTCAATAGCCATCGAGCGTCCTTGTGGCCTAAGACGCAGCCGGGGACGCTTTATAAGCACCGGCCTTAGTACGTAGTAGCCTTAGTACGTAGTCTAAAAGAATAAAGTCGATTTCTTTACTTTAGATATATAATATCTTTTGATGGTCAAATTTAAATTTAAAAACCTCTTTTACATCACCACCAATTACTTTTTGATCAACGGAGCCGAAAACTGTTACTCATAGTTTACTTTTACGTTGATATTTTACAATACTACGGCATCGTTTGGTTATACGCTATACCTCTAGTTTTTAAATTAACCGTATAAAATACCTTTATCATAGTTCCCTTGTACTACGTTCCTTTTAATGCATGCAATACAAAATCGAATGACGCGAAGGACTAGCGATGGATAGGTGAGAGATTATAGACCATAAAAGAACTTTGAAGGCTTCAAGTGTGATGGGATATGATACAAATATTTTAAAACTTTTTGAAAAATATAAGCATGTGTAATGTTTTAACATTGAAAAAAATAAAATAAACAGATAATCTATGTGGTCAGATATATCGGTAAAGTACACGGATAATGGTCTTAGATGCGACTTAATTGGGTCATTCTTTTCGTTAATTTCAAACATTTTTTAGGTTATTCTCAAGATATATACGAGTAATAGTTATCCGGTTATCCTTCTAAAGTACTACTACTATTTAGATTTTAACATAAAATCACTGATATCATCTCTGACTCTATGTAACTATTTATGGGCTGAAGCCCATCATGAGGGATTTCCATGTACTCGGATGCAAATCCATTGGGCCAATCAAAACAAGAAAGCGACTATAAAAAATCTAAACTAAATATTTGTAGAGATAGCATGAAAAATACGATTCTCGTGTGTATTTTTATAATAACTTTTATTGGTTGGTAGATAGGAAGAACCCGCAACCACATTCCGACTTTTATACCCCATCGTTGTAAATTTAATATGACTTTTATGTTTTATGCCCCATCTAGCTAAATGAATTTAACCGGTTAAACCGGTCGATTCGAATTGTTTATTAAAACGTTGGATAAGATGCTCTTTTAATTTGACATTTCCAATTGAACAAAATTCATGCACGTATCACCATTCTCTCACAACCACATATTTCCCATCTTTATATATAAATGATCATCATCGATCACTATAGTAGTGTCCTACTTTGAGTAACTATGGACAAGGTGGTCGGATCGCCCATAATGTTCATAATGGTAACAACTACCATATTGGCTTATTATCCCTCCACTTGCCGGGCCATAATTTGCAATTCTAACCAGCAAGACCACCTCTATCCGGTGGTTCTGGTTCCTGGAGCCGGAGGAAACCAGCTCGAAGCGCGCTTAACTGCGGAGTACAAATCAACGAGTTTGTTGTGCAACAAGTTTTACCCGATTAAAAAGGATAAGGGGGGGTGGTTTAGGTTATGGTTTGAAGTTGGTGTGTTGTTGGCACCATTTACACAATGTTTTGCCGATCGTATGACGCTTTATTATGATAAAGATTTAGATGATTACAAAAATGCTCCTGGAATTGAGACTAGAGTGTCTCAATTTGGTTCTACTCAATCTCTTCTCTACCTTGATCCTTCTCTCAAGTAAGCCCATTTTTATATGTATTATGTTTTCAACAATCATTGCTGCAAAATGATTTAATATTGGTTGATGTACAAATGGGTATTTCCAAATAATAAGCAAAATGGGATGGATGACATTGAGACAATAATGATCCCAGTCCAATCGGTCTAAGATAGGGTGGCCGGTTAGGTTTACTCTGAGATAAATTTTTGTCCGGAGTTCCTAGTTCGATCTTAGGGCCCGGGCGTGATAGTGTGATACCTGGGCAAATTATCAAGTGCTATAAATTGGGATTTGAACTCGGCTTGATGTTAATCTAATAGCGTGTGACATGTCTAACCATTAACACTGCCATTAAAAAGAAACTAGGATAAGCCCAACTTATATTTTCTCCATTAAAAGTCGATCAAAAGAGTAATTTATTGCTATAGAATTTTAACAACTGTTGCAAAACCTCTTCAACTTTAACAAATCATGAAGGAACGGAGGACCGGCCGCAATGTTTTCGAAATTTATGACCAAAAATATTCATTTTTATTAGGTCCATTTTTGAGAAAAAAATTCACAATATATAATTAATTTTCCATTATACGGTTAATAGCAAATTCAAACTTCTTATCTTTTTTTTTTTTTTTTAAGTTTTCAAAATTCTATTAATCAACTAAAAAATGTAATAAAAACTTTGGTCATATTTATAAAGTAATTAAATTTGTAGCTCTAATAATAATGTTCTTGGTCACTCTCTTCACATTTTCCACAGGTATATAACAAGTTACATGGAACCATTAGTAGAGTCACTCCAAAACATCGGCTACAAAGATGGCCAAACTCTATACGGAGCTCCGTACGATTTCCGTTATGGCTTAGCATCTGAGGGATATCCTTCATACGTTGGCACAACGTTCCTCGAAAACCTAAAGCAGTTAATCGAAAATGCAAGTAATACAAACGGTGGAAGCCCCGTAATTCTCATCTCCCACAGCCTTGGAGGCTTATTCGTCCTCCAGCTCCTCAACCGTAACCCACCCTCATGGCGTCAGAAATACATAAAACATTTTATCGCTTTATCCGCTCCATGGGGTGGGACAGTTGATGAGCTGTTAACTTTTGCATCTGGGAACGCGCTAGGGGTTCCCTTAGTGAACCCGTTGCTTGTTAGAAACGAGCAACGGAGTTCTGAGAGTAATTTATGGCTCATGCCACGACGAAAACAATTTCCTAAAGCGAAACCACTAGTCGTCACACCAAATTCGACTTACTCTTCTTTTGACATTTCAAGATTTCTTGAAAATATTGGATTTAAAGAAGGGGTGCACCCTTATGAGACTCGAATCTTACCTTTGGTAGAGAATTTGGCCGCACCAGGAGTTCCTATAACTTGCATTGTAGGAAATGGGGTTGATACCCCGGAAACTTTGTACTATGGGGAAGACGGGTTCGACAAGCAACCCAAGATTTTGTACGGGGATGGGGACGGGACGGTCAATATGGTGAGCTTGTTGGCATTAGAAGATGAATGGAGAGACGAAAAAGATCAGGAGCTTAAAGTGATTAAACTAGCTGGGATTTCTCATACGGATATACTTAAAGATAATAAATCACTTGCTGAAATAATTGATGAAATTACTTGTATCAATTCGGGCATTTCTAGGTCATCACTTGTTTCGAATTTGTGAAAAAAACTATAAAAAGATGAGATAGTATTCTTCAGACCAAACCTTGTAGCTCAATCGATTGTCTTTCCTATACGACTATGCCAAAGTTTATTGTCCTACACATTATTTCTTTGGGCTTGTACATACTGTCCCTTGATTTTTCTTTCGAACCATAAAGATTTCATTAAAATTTAGAAGTACTAGTTAAATACTAGTCATAACGAATAAGAATTACTAAAAATCAAAATTACACCAATATCTATCCATAGTTCTTGATTCATAAACAAGCAAATAATGACTTAATTCTTCTATGAGCTCGATTAGTAAACGAGTCAATAGTTAAGCTCGAATTCGATTCGAGCTCGTTTAGGCTCGGCTCGAAACGAGCTTTTTCCAAATCGAATTCGAATAATTCGCGAGCAGGATTGACTCATTTACACCCTAGTATTGTTAACTCTTTGTTGCTAATAATGAGAGATGAAACGATTCAAACTAGAAACGTTTTTTTTTTAACTGAAACCAAACTCCTATATTGAATCTTAACTGGTTAAAATTTAAAATCATATTAATTTATAAAACCTTTTATTTTTAAACAATGATTATATAAAGGTGAAGTTTTTAGAAACTTGTAAAAGATGAATCGAAGCGTGTGGTTGGAAGGAAAAAATAGTGGTAAGGGATATCGGTTGCAATTGACATAATGAATTTCGGTTAGAAAAAAATATTGTTTTATTTATTTTACGTCAATATACTTGTTTTATTTGAATCAGAACCATAATCCGTATATTTGTTATAAATATCTATAAGATCGCATTTGGTTCACATAATTTGATTAAATTTAATAGAATTAGATTCAATTTGGTTCACTTAATACCGTCACCACCATAATAATACCGTCACCGATACTACTAAACCACCGTCCCTGTCACCATCGCCACATTACGCGTCTACAATGTTCATGAATATTGCTATTGCTCCCACAAACAAAATTCTTTCAAGATTTTCAATGGATAATGATAAATATGTCTAATAATGTGCCTAAAAGTATACCTAATACATTTAAATTTTCAGACATGGATTCCACATATTCTATTTCATGATCTTTACCATTATATTTACCATGTGTGAATCCCTACTCATTAGCTATATTTTAGGCACAATAATCATTTTTCATTTTCAATTCAACACAATTGACTCAAAAGCAAAGCTGTTCCCCAGTCCCTTTCTCTCTCTCTCTCTCTCTTTCGCTATATATATATATATATCAAAATCTATGAGTGACACTATTTGCTTTGCTCATTCTTTGACTTGAATCTTGTTTTTTCTTTTCACGATTTTTGTTTCTACTTTCTGTATTTTAAGTGGATCATATTGTTGAGACTGTTTGGTTTTTATTTCTAATTATATTAGTCCTATCCTTTCCTATTTCCTGATTTGTTGTTTCAATGATTTTACTCTTTTCAGCTTCAATAACAAGCTTTTAACTTTCCTTTCTTTTGCTGGTTGTGTACAATAATAAAGTTATCATCATTATGGTCTTTGATAATGATGATGAAGATGGTGAAAATGAACAACAATATGTTTCTTTTTTTGGTTTTGACCATAACAAACAAAGTGTAGAAAAAATGTCTTTTTAATTAGTGTTTTTTTTCATCCACATGCTTCACCATTTGCTTAGTTTGTTATCTTAAAAATAAAGGGTTTTGCTTTTCTTGTTTTTTGGTCATAAAATGCCTATGTACCAGCCTTCTGTTGGTGGCCAAATTTTGGATCTTGAAACTGCAGTCAAAGATGGTATTTTAGGTGGTGGTGGTGATATATGTGTTACTACTACTACAACAAATGTTGAAAAAATGGATCTAAAGAAGATGATTGAACAATTAGATACACTTGAAGTACCAAGTGTATTTATATGTCCAATCTCATTAGAACCAATGCGAGATCCAGTAACACTTTGTACAGGCCAAACATATGAAAGATCCAACATTTTAAAATGGTTTGCATTAGGCCATTTTACCTGCCCAACAACAATGCAAGAGCTTTGGGATGATTCAGTCACACCAAATTCAACACTTAATCATTTGATTTACACTTGGTTTTCACAAAAGTACTTGTCTTTAAAGAAAAGATCTGAAGATGTTCAAGGAAGATGTTTGGAGCTCTTTGAGACTTTGAAGAAAGTCAAGGGTCAAACAAGAATTCAAACACTTAAAGAAATTAGAAAGATTGTTGCAAGCCATGAATCAGTCAAGAGAAGTTTAGTCAACAATGGTGGGGTAAGCTTTATTTCTTCACTATTAGGTCCTTTTACTAGTCATGTTGTTGGGTCAGAAACTATTGGAATTTTGGTTAATTTAGAGTTAAGTTTAGATGCTATTACAAATTTGTCACACCCCACCAAGATTTCATTAATGGTTGATGTTTTGAATGAGGGCTCATTAGAAACCAAGATAAACTGTGTCAAATTGATGGAAGTTTTGTTTTCGGGGTCCCAAATTGTCCCAAGTTTGAGTCTTTTGGTGGGAGTATTGAGATTAGTGAAGGATAAAAGATACCCACATGGGATATTGGCAGGGCTAAGATTGTTGAAGGTCTTTAGCTCACAAGAATCATTAGCAAAGTCAATTATAAGCATTGGAGGTGTTCCTCAGTTGGTTGAAATGTTGCCTCATTTTAACTCAGAATGTTTAGAATTAGCTTTATATGTTCTTGAATTTCTATCTTGTAATCCTGATGGTGCTTTGGCCCTCAAGAATTGCCCGAATACAATTCCTAGTTTGGTGAAGCTGTTGATGAGAGTATCCGAGTGTTGTACTCAGTATGCGTTGTCGATATTGTGGGAAGTATGTAATCTATCACCAGAAGAATCTGCTGCCACTACAATCAACAGTGGTCTTGCTACGAAACTGTTGCTTGTGATTCAGAGTGGATGCAATGCAGGGCTAAAGCAACGGGCCGCAGAGCTTTTGAAGTTGTGTAGTTTAAATTATACAGATACCATTTTCATTTCAAAGTGCAAGTTAAGTAGAACATTGCAGTGAGGGGAAAATTGGGCAGCAATGAAAAGTTGTTCATATGATTTCCGAAACAATATTCAGTCTAAAAATGGTGCAATGCCCTATCTTGTGTATATCCAACACGCGATTTCATAATTTGCCGTGCAAGAAGGTTTTGAATGAATAAGGTCTTGGTAAAGCATATGAAGGTAAAGTTCATTTCTTTATCTTTGTTTAGGATGATAGCATTGACAGAAGAGTACATATGTTTGCAGTGAATTTGGGAAGATAATGAGATGATGAAGACAAAAGCTTGTATGTTTGCATTTAGTAATGACCAATTGTAATGTGTAGAAAGTTAATGTATTGTTTGGTTGTGATTATGATTTCCTTACAAATCTCATGTCATGGTCCTATGGGGGTGAACCCTTGTAATTCAATTTTGTTTCTTTAATAAATGCTAGAGTAGCTTGAAATTTGTTTGCAATTTCTTGTTATAATTTGATATATATAATAATATTCCAAAGTGATATTTCACTCTTATTTTTATGTCTACAAATCTTCTTTACACATTACATGTTAACGTATGTATGTGTTGGAAAATGAAGTGGATGCAATTTGTAAGGAAAATATTGCATTGCTTTTATATATGCGCTAACAAACACAAATACACAACAAATTTTTTTGACCAACAATTGTTGAATAGAGAGCGTCCCTCGCCATCCAGATCCATAGGTGGGAGCTTATTGAGACCAAAATAGTTGGTTGTCTTAATGGAGCCCATTACTTCCTCGCTGAATAGGCATCTGAGGAAAAACCTTGGAGAAGTTCTCATTAGTGGGATCAATAAGGATTGAACCCTCATTTCATGGATAAAACCCGAATGTTTCACTAAAGACATCTACATCATAGATATTGAAAGTTTACTATAGTTTTTGCATTGCATTGCTTACTTTGGGTAAATTATAAGGGTGAAAACTGAAGAGTGAGTGTAAAACATAGCCATTTTGGAAAAATTGGTGATAGGAAATGACAACTGAAACCAAAAGTTATGTAAGAAATTTTTATTCTTGTCAGCAGTCACCTTCACTCATACAAACTCTGAGCTTTTTTCCGTTCTCTTTCGGTTCATATTAATGTATGTGAATGTATATATAGCTTCTGGCATGAACAAGAAAGGTAAATTGGGAGATTTGCATAAATAAGAAAGGTGAATGAGAGCTTTTATAGAGGATAACCAATTTGGCACGTTTGGGCTTTAACATATTTATTTGTTTTCAATGTACTAGAAGTTTTGATTTTATTTCACAAAGTGATAGTGAAAGGCAGCGGAACATTGTTTGATCCTTGATATTATTAATCGTGTCCGATGGATAATGGGTTCATCACTTCTCCAATCTCCTAAACATTCTTGCAAAAAATATTTGGATTTTACGTATTTGAACTTTTGAAGTGGTAGACAATATGGCTGAGTGAAAACAGCCACAACACATATGTTAATCCTTTCATGGAAGTGCGAGTGAATTGAGCTGAGGCTTGACCACTCCTAATCTTTGGGATTTTCATAGATCTCATCGCCAAATTAGCATGGTTAGATTAAGTAGTATAGTTCAAACTTTTGCTTCTGTAGACAGAGGTTAAAAGTTCGTCCTTACCCATGTAAAAGTCGGAGGTCTTTTTTCTATCATTTAGATGAAACATGGAAGTAGTCACTCTACCTTGATAGTGCTAAGGTTGTGTATATGTCAACCTCCCACATACACTGTTGAAGTATTGAGATCCAAAATCATATAAAACGGCATTGGATGTTTACTTACAACTATAAATCTCATCACCCAGGTGTTATCTTTCTTATAGAGACAAAAAATAAACAAGTGCTAGAAAACGTTTACAATATAGCGGTGTTTAATATGTTGATCCAACCCGTCGTTTTAAGGGTTCAACATCCACTACTTACAAAAATGGTCTTTTTATCTTTAGGTAATGGTAAGACTAATCGAGTAATTGTTGAACTGTTGTGGAATGCTAAAGTTGATTTGATTCTTTGTGCCTCTGTGGTGGATGAATCCCAAGACTTTTAGATTATTTTAAATCGTGACCCTGTTAAGACTATTTTTTTATGAAAGGTATAAATTTTTCATGAATGTCGGGTTTACTGAGTGCCTTAATGTTAGCGTTATGTTACGCCCTGCTATTACTCCATTTAATCATGAAATATTAGCATTGCAATTTGCTTGTCAAATGGCATTATAACTATGTCATGGATCGCCCCATGTTATCATAGAATCTGAATCGGAAATAGCTATCTCCCATTGGATTGTTCAATTTAGTAAAATTTTTACCTATACTTTCACATATACATTGATATACTATCCTCTTAACACTAATGATTAAATTACACTATCAATCTTTTATCTTTTAAAATATCCCCAATAACCTTTTACAACAATTACTTTTACATTAATTATCTACAAACTCAACGCCGCTCCACCACCAACAGTCGCCCCATCATCACACTGTCGTCCTTACGACCACCACCGCATTATATGAGTATCGTGTTAGCCTTCTGTAAAAGGTGATTCTAGGGTTTATTTTTTATTTATAGGTATGCTTATAAAATGTTGTATTGTGCAGTATTTCAATATTAGTGGACGTGTTACACAAACCATATGAATTAGTGATTCATATAAGGGGAAGGGAATATAGGGCTGTTAGACATCTAAGTTGGGTGAAAACCCTCTTACATACCTTTTTTTAAAACCATAGAAATCATGGAGAAACAAACATTTTTTCAAAATATTAAAATATTGGTATGTGAGGGGTTTTTTATCTTGAGTACATAACAACCCCATAATCACTTTTCAATTCATATAAATATAGACTAATAGAAGTAAGAATAACACATATATTTCTTACATTATAATAAGATGTTTATGATTATCAAGAGAACGTTTATCAATTCAGGTAATTTGTGATAATGTGTGTGGTTTGAAAAAGTAATAACTTAGAACAGAATTATTCAATTGAAAACAACCAGAAGTCCAGAAACATGATTTAAACCAACTGAGAAGGTTGAGATCCATGAATAAAGAAGAGAGTAGAGTGGGGTCTTGGTCAAAGATACCAAAATTGTAAATGCCAATAAAAATTTGGTTTCGCTTTTGCCCTACACACCATTTATTAATTCAATTCCTGATTACATCATTGACCCACATTTTATTTTTCTAAACAAACAACTTCTTCTAAAATTGATATGACTAAACCTGTAAACAAACTCAACATGGACTGTTCAGCGGGAAGTTCGTTCGTGTTTTTTATTTAGTTATATGAACGAACATGAACACAAAAATCTGTTCGTTTAGTTAAATGAACGAAGATGAACAAAACTCTTATATGTTCATTTATGTTCATTAATGTTCTATAATCTCTTCGTGAACGTTTGTTTATATTCGTGAACCATTGTTCGTGAATAATAGTTCGCTTATATTCGTGAACATTTGTTTGTTTATGTTCGTTTACATATATGAATACCTAATCAACTATACTTTAAAAATAGTTTAAATTTAAATATTTCTTATATGTATATATGATACCTAGTTTTTAGTATTTTAAGAAAAAGTTTAGTTATATATCCTTAATTTATAAATATTTCGTTCGCATGTGTTCGTTCATTAGTGTTCGTTCGTTTGTGTTCATGAACGGATTTGTGTTCGTGAACATAGACCATTATGTTCGTTTATCCGTTGGTGAACACAACATTATGTTCGTTTATCTGTTCGTGAACCGTTCGTTAAGTTAAACGAATGAACATGAACAAGGTCATGTTTGTGTTCATTTGGTTCGTTTACAGCCCTAGATATGACCATCTCGAGTTTAAATCTTAATAATACTTTAAGGCTATCTGGAATAAAGTCTTCATAGAAAGCCTCTTCTTAGGACATCTTCTGCATACAACAATCCAATCAACAAAGGTGTTCCTCTATTTTTATTTTTTATTTTTTTTGGTTGGAGTGGGGCATTTATAAGAGTGCCTTTTTTTAGTTGCATTTGACCAAAAAGAGCCATTGGGGTGGGCCAAAGAGCCAACGACTTGTTTTTTGAGTGGAAATTGCCGCCCATGGGAGGTGTAGAAGGCGTTTTCGGGGCGTTCTACATGTTAAAAGTATAAAGGCACGTCTCACTCATACAGTCTAAGGGGTTTGTTCGCGGTCATGGATGTGTATAGCGTTATAAAGGTACTTTCTCCAAATATATCTGATACAATTTGAACCCTTACACTCCAAGATAAAAGGCTCACACTTATACGTATTAAATAACACCCTAACGACTGCACCAAGACCACAATTGGCCATTGACCCACATCTAATTTTCTCTAGTTTGTATTTAGTATCTACTATCTAACCTCACTTTTCATATAGCCGACTTTCTCGATTAAGATGAATTTTTTAATGACTTCCATAATAAAACGCCGCGTGTACCCTAACCACGGAATTTTGGGTATCCCGACCAGCCACTTTCCCAGGCGATATCGTCGTGGAAAGTCCCGTCATGTCATCATTCTACCAACCACCGCCATTATTACTTTGACCATGTTAGGTCCAGATTTACTGGATTCGCTCCAGACGTGAATACTGGAGCCCTCTGAAGATTTGTCCAGAAATTATGTGAAGACCAGTGAACAACTTACTTGTACAGGAATCTGGATTCCACCAGATTTATTCACTGGATTTCACTCCAGTCAAGATCTTTCTACTGAAGAACATTCTCACTGAAGTCGAAGACTGAAGTCTGAAGAAAGAAGTCTGACAAATAGCGGAGCTCACTGGAAGACTTACCAGATCTCCTGATTGGAGTCCTTATCAGTGTTCTAGACCTTACAAGTCTGAACACTGATTATGAGAAATTGACTTTATGCCTTTACCCGGACAATCCTTTTGTCCTTTGTTAAAAGCCTTACACGCATGTAAAGGTGGTTGGTTAATTAGAAGACAAGTCACTATCATGTTTTAATTAATGCATTTAAGGAATTAAAGTAATTTCCTTAAATGTATGTAACCATATTTGTACGGCAAAAAAAATATTATATTTATTCTTTTTGCCTATAAATACCAAGTCACTTCCTCGTCCAAATTACATACTTTTGCAATTTGGTGCCTTTGCTCAAATACTCTCGATCTAAACAGTTATACTTCACAACTTTATGTATTTCGATCAAGGAGTTTATTTAGCAAAATTAGATCATTTGTAATTCATAGGTTGTTTAGATACTTACTTTGTAATATCTTGTTCTACAACAACCTTGTATTTTATTTAACATCAATAAATAAAATACACTTGAAAATTACATAGTGTCTCACCATTTACTTTACTTGCTTATCTTTATATTGCTTAAGTACGTATTACGTTATATATATTCTTGCATTTATATTTATCGTAATACTAGTCCAATCTAGTGCTTACTTGACGTTTCATACTAGTCCTATCTAGTGATTACTTGACTTGTTGTATTCTACACTTGTGGTTAAACCATCGAGTGAGGGACTTCACAATTGGTATCAGAGCAGAAGGCTAACAAACTTGCCCAGATCTGCATTTTCTCGATGGCCAACCCAGAGAATACACAAGGAAACCATTTAAACACTGGACCTCCACCCATAAATGAATTTGAACAGACTAATGACCATGTTAACAATAGTCCACCACCACTTCACACGTGCATGTGCACTACTCAAACACTCCTGTTCCCAAATTCGGTGGGAATGGTGATGAATTTGGCACGTGGAAAGCTAGGATGTAATTACATGTTACTGGTATTAAGAGGAATATGCTTAAAATTTTAAATGAAGGACCCTATATTCCTAGAAGTCCTCTCAATCCACTTCTTGATCCAACTGGAGCAAGATCTGGGTGGGAAAAGAGGGAGGAACACTGGTTTGAAGAGGAAAGGAGACTGGTCAATATTGACACTATCTAAAAAGTCATGATCCTCGGGGCCGTTCCTGAAGCTCTTGTTCCCACACTAGTGCTTTATCCCAGTGCTAAAAGCATGTGGGATGAACTAGTGAACCAGTATGAAGGTGATGATGATACTATTGTTACCTGGAAAGTGGCTTTGAATAAGAAGTACGAGTCATTTTTTGCCCTACCCAATGAATCATTAACTGGTACCTACACCAGATTTATGTCTATCATAAACTAGTTGAGAGGGCTTGGGGTAGAAAAAGACAAGGACATACTTCTTGAAAAATTTTGTGATATACTTCCATCTAAATGGTCTCATATGATCGTGGTCTTGAGACAAGGTAAAACCTTGCATTCCCATACTCTATCAACATTGTATGGAGCCTTCAGATTCACTGAAGAGAATCAAGCCCAGAGAATTGAGGCAGAAAAAGATGCTATTAATCATGCTTCTAGTAGTTCCCCTGTGGTTAGTCATACTGAACCACCATGTGCAGCATTAATGTCTTCCGAGAATGTATTTTCGATGAAGAAGATGATGTCTGAATTAATGGATTCTGGAGTCATGAATAATATCTCTCTAAATTATGATGAAACTAATAGTGATGATCTGATGGCTATAATGGCTAAAACGTTTAACCATTTCAAAGCCAGAGCTAATAGACCCACTGGACACAATGCATCCAGTTCTTCCACTGACAAGACCAATCTAACATGGTTTAAGTGTGGCAGAAAAGGTCATTTCATGAAAGAGTGCAAGTACAATCAGTTTGTCTCACAATCTGGTCCATTAACTTCCTATAACAAGCCTGATGATAGCTACAGATTAAAATACAAAAAGCTTAAGGCTCAAATTGCTCTCATGTTTGCAGAAAAAGATAATAATAAATGCATGGTGGCTAAAGAAGAATGGGTTCCCTCTGATGACTCATCAGTTGATGATGAAGAGGAAAGAGATTGTTGTTATATGGCTCTAGCTGATGAAGAGCATCTGGTGAAAGAAGATGTCACATCTAGAAGATGGGTGGACATTGTCATTAAGAAGGTAATAGATTATGACAAAGAAACTTATCATGAATTAAAATTGGACATTGCAGAAGCTTTAAACTCTGATTTAATGTTTGTGGAAACTGTTCGTTCAGAAATGTCAAATAATTTTGAAACAGATTTTTTTGAAATGGCAAATTTACAATCAAAGTTAAAAGATTTGCAAGATATTGAACTCGCTTTCAAAGCACAAATTTTGGTTACTGAACAACTGGTCCAAGAAAAAGAAGAACTGGAAAATATTTTAACAAAAGAGAAACATGTTATCCAGTCATGGCTTGAGACCAAGAAACCATATGATGTTGCACGTAACCAGTACCCCTCCAAAAAACGTGCATATCTGGGGGTGATGTCAATGCTGCTGCATTAATACCTGTTGTTGACCGATTGCCTGATGTGTTAAAACTAGCACTATTTATGATGAACCAACAACACCCAAAACTTGTATTATTCCTCCTGTTCAATTGTCTGAGGTTAAGACTGGAGCTCCCCTATAGAATGCTCCAGTCAAGAAGGTTAAGCAGAATAAACCTTTGCCTCAATCATCTTCTAAAGAACCCAGGTTCAGAAAAAGAAGAATGTTGTTCCTCCACCTAAGCCAATAGTACAGTCATCTGGAAAGTTTATGGTGTCATCTGATGAAACAATTTTGTTAAGGCTGGAGAGTCAGTTTCAACTACTGGCTCGACAAGTTCAAAGTTGCAATGCAAGAACTAACAATTTTGAGGGTACTTCATCTGGCCCTAAACAAAATAAAAAACCTTTTTCGAAGAAAGAAAAATCGAGCACATCTGTTGATAAGAAAAAGAAAAAGGTTTCAAAATTGTCAGTTCTAGTGGTGTTTATTGAGAAACCCACTATTTTTGAAAGTGAAATCAACCAGATACCAGCCGGGATCCATCCTTGTGGATCCAGAGAACCCATCAGTCGATGGGTTCGCAAACCTTTAAACTAATAATCTGGTGGATGTGCAGGGTGAGCGAAAGAAATATATTTGGTATCTTGACAGCGCTGCTGGAAGGACAATGACCGGATGTAAGACCCTGCTGGAGGAGTTCGTAGTTTCTGACGGACCCTCTATTACTTTTGGAAATGATGGTTCTGGAAAGACTGAGGGATATGGTGTTCTGAATAATGGTCAAGTCAAATTCAGACGAGTGGCTTATGTAAATGGCTTGAAATATAACCTTATAAGTGTGAGCCAGTTGTGTGATGATGGTTACCAGGTGTTATTTAACATCTCTCAGGGAATCGTATTTAATAAGGATTGGAAGGTAGTACTGATTGCTCCCAGAAAAGGGAATGTGTACGTGATGGATATGGAAAGCTCTCCTTCAAAGCAGTGTTTCTATACCAAGGCTGATGAAGACACAAACTGGCTATGGCATAAAAGGTTATCCCATTTAAATTTCAAAAATATTAACAAGTTGTCCAGAAAACAACTTGCAGATGGGATACCTTCTGTCTCCTTAAAAAAAGAAAGGCCAATGTCCAGGATGTGAGATGGGTAAACAGAAACGCACCAGTTTCAAGACAAAACAAAATTTTAGCATATCTGAACCTTTTCATATGCTTCATATGGACCTTTTTGGTCCAGTGAATGTTCAGACTCGTGCTGGTAAGAAATATACCCTGGTAGTTGTCGATGAATACTCCAGATATTGTTGGGTAATATTTCTTAGGTCAAAGAATGAAACTGCTGCTGAAGTCATCTCTCTTATCAAGCAAATTGAACTCAAATATAAGCGAAAAGTGTGTCAGTTAAGAAGTGATAATGGAACAGAATTCCAGAATGCATTTCTGGAGAAATTCTGCACTGACACTGGCATCTCCCAGAATTTCTCATCAGCATACACTCCAGAGTAGAATGGAGTTCTAGAAAGAAAGAACACAACGCTGATAGAAGCTGCCAGGAGTATGCTTGCTGAATCTGGTCTTCCTAAAATGTACTGGGCTGAAGCAATTGCAACTGCTTGTCACACCCAAAATCGCTCAGTATATGTGAAGAGACACAAGAAGACATCCTATGAATTATTAAGAAATAGAAAACCAAATATTGGTTATTTTCATGTTTTTGGATGTCCAGTATACATCCTGAACGACTCCAGTCAGTTAGGCAAATTTGATGCCAAAGCTGATGAAGGATATTTCTTAGGATATTCAGCCATTCGCAAAGCCTTCAGAGTCTACAACAAAAGACTGGAAAAGGTCCAAGAGTCAATTCATGTCACATTTGATGAGTCAAATGAAACAATCAATAAAAAGCCAACCCTTAATTCTCCCCCAGAAAGTCCAATTATCTTTGGTGAATCTGATCCTATCAACTACAATAAAGATTCATCTTAAGATGTTTCCAGTCATCCTGACTTGGAACTAGTGCAAATTGAGAAACCCTCCCAGTTATACTTCATTTTATCCTTCAATAAGTTTCAAACTACCCTCTGAACTTGTTATTAGATCAGATGTTTGTACTACACCACCAGTATCAGATTCAATTGATTTTGAGCCAGTAATTCAAGAAATGCCTTTAAATGAAGAATTTCTTGATGCAAATTGTGATCTTATAGATTCTGATGAAGATGCTGAAGTTCTCTGGCAAGATCCCATTCCAGAAAATCAATTAAATTCTTGCACAGATATTGTTGTAAGAAACAATCCTGGTCAATACTCTAAGTGGATAAAAGCTCACCCAATCAACCAGATTATCGGTGACTCCAGTAGAGGGGTTCAGACCAGAAGTGCCTCTAGTGAACAATGTTTATATGTCAGCTTCTTATCACTGATTGAACCGAAGAAGATTGACAAGGCAATGAATGACCCAAGCTGGGTGATAGCTATGCAAGAAGAGCTTCACTAGTTCGAACGAAATAAAGTTTGGAATCTGGTTCCTCCTCCAGTTGGCAAGAAAGAACAAATTGGAACCAGATGGGTCCTCAGGAATAAGGTTGATGAAGATGGTCATGTGATCAGAAATAAGGCCAGATTGGTGGCACAAGGGTACGTCCAGACAGACCTTGACTTTGAAGAATCATTTGCACCAGTAGCATGGTTAGAAGCCATCAGAATGTTTTTAGCCTTTGCTGCTCATCATAAGTTCAAGGTCTACCAGATGGACGTAAAGAGTGCACTTTTGAATGGAGAATTAGAAGAAGAAGTTTATGTCAAGCAACCTCCAGGCTTCATTGATGAAAAGCATCCACATTGGATATATCGTCTGGACAAGGCACTGTATGGCCTCAGACAAGCCCCTCGATCCTGGTATGATACTCTGACCAAACACTTATCAGAAAACAGTTTCAAAAGAGGTGCAATTGACAATACCTTATTTATTCTTCGTGAAAGAGGTAATCTTTTGTTGGTACAAGTTTATGTTGATGATATTATTTTTGGTTCTACTGATGAATCTTTGTGCAAGAAATTTTCAAAAATCATGTCTTCAAAATTTGAAATGAGTTTGATGGGTGAATTAACATTTTTTCTTGGACTCCAGATTAAACAAACCAGTGATGGTATTTTATTAATCAAGAAAAAATATGTTAGAGATATTTTAAGAAAATTCAATATGAATTCTTCACCTTCAAAATCAACTCCAATTTCTGCATCTTTAACAATAGATACAGACCCTGATGGGAAGCCAGTGAACACCACTGCCTATAGAGGCATGATTGGTTCACTAATGTATTTAACTGCCAGTAGACCAGTTATAATTTTTGCAACATGTCTTTGTGCCAGATATCAGTCTAACCCAAAAGAATCTCATCTGGCGGCTGTAAAGCGCATTTTGAAGTACCTTAAGGGTACTCCCAGTTTGGGTCTTTGGTATCCCAAAGGCTCAGACTTAGATCTAATGGGTTATTCAGATTCAGATCATGCAGGTTGTAAGATAGATAGGAAATCGACTACTGGTGGATGTCATTTCCTTTGTGGCAAACTGGTGAGCTGGACCAGTAAGAAGCAAACTTCAGTCTCTTTATCCACTGCTAAAGCAGAATATGTGTCTGCAGCCAGTTGTTGTGCTCAGATACTCTGGATGAAGCACTAGTTACTTGATTATGGCATTAAGTATTCAAAGACCCCTATCTTTTGTGATAATACTAGTGCCATTGCTATCTCAAACAATCCAGTCATGCACTCCAAGACGGAACACATTGATGTCAGGTATCATTTTATTCGCGATCATGTAATGAAAAATGATGTTGAACTCCACTTTATTCCCACTAATAAACAACTTGCTGACATATTTACAAAACCTTTGGATGAGAAATCTTTTCAAAATCTTGTCAGTGAGTTGGGAATGTTGAACCCTTAATCTGGAACCTTGTTATGAACGCCTTTGTGACACTGGCAGGGTTCTTTGTTTCCAGATTTATAAATCTATACCAGCAAAGCTATCGAACGCCTTTGTGATACTATCTTTGCATTGATAGATTTATGGATCACCATTCCAGGGGGAAAGACTCAGACCACATTTTTTTTTATATATCTAAGTTTCAGGGGGAATTTATTAATTTATTTTCTCACTAGATAATTTTTTTTTTCTAGAAAATGTTTCTAGTACCTTGTAAATGTGTCCCTCTCATTAATATTGGATAAGTTGATGTGCATATTTGAAGTGACTTCAGTCGCTTTGTAAATGTGTCCCTCTCATTTGTTTATATTAGTTGATGTGCGTGTTTGAGGATTACCAGAATGGTCCAATCTGGGTACTTACTGGAGTGTCCCTCCAGTGTACCATTAATGCATATTCTACTGGCCTAATCCACCAGTAAAACTGGAGTGTCCAGTCAATCTCCAGATGCATTAAAATGAGTCTTTTTGTGTTAAATCATTATATTTTTTTTAAATACTTGATGCTAGTGCATGCCAACCTTACAATTCTTCATTTGGACAGTTATTGTTCAACTTACGTGGCATAACTTTTTCAACTTAAATGATGGTTTTGTTACCTTGGGAAGACCAAAAGTGCAAGTTTGTAATTTTTGTGTGCTGTCAACCGTCATACATTTATGTGTAATGGGAAACATTAAATGCGGGTGTCAAAACCGATCAAAATTGTTTTGAAATTTTTCAAACTTACCGTTTTGAATTCCATTTTTCTCTTTCCTTTATAAATACCCATATTTACCTTCACTTTCAGTCTTTATCTCGAAAATTATTTACTCCCATATCTTCAAATTTCTTCATTTATTTCCTTCTTCATTTACTCTCCAATCATCATCATCATCTCTCTTATTAAATTTCCTTTATCAATCTTAAATTGCTTTACTTTCAATTTCATTAATTTCAATGGCTCCTAAACCATCTCCAAAAAATCTCTTAGCCCAAACTATACTCCTGCTGACAACGTAAAGAAGGCAAATCACATATCTCCTTCTGCCGATGACATCCGAATAAATATGAATAACTGGATGGCCAAACTCTCAACCAATCACTCTGCAACATCAATTATTGGAAGGTTGAACACCTTCTTCTTGAGCAGTCCACTATATGGTGCCCTAACATTAAATCCGGGCAAAATGTACCATGACTATCTCTGCGAGTTTTGGTACACTGCAGTGTATGTGGAATTAGACAAAGCCATCCACTACACTTTAAAACAAGGCACCAAGAAGTTCACCATCACCATCGACTCTCTCAGGGAAGATCTGAGAATGAATTATTTTTATGAAAATGAGTTGCTGGTTGAAATTCCATCTGGAATTAATACCAGGGAAGTGTGCAGATTGATGGGGCACACTGAGATTGTGGATGAGGATGGTCAGCTGCTCAGGAAGGGCACTGTATATATAAGCAGGCTGACAGATTCGTGGAGATATTTTTTCACCTTCCTAGTAGAGTGTTTGTGTAACACCCTGCTTTATAAAAAGGTGGATTTCAAAAAAATTTCAACTTTAAACATAACACTGTTTATAAAATGCGGAAGCGACTTTTAAAAATCCCAATTGATTCCTAACGGAAGCAATAAAACATAATGAATGTCTTAAAAAGGTGTTACCAACCAGTATCATCACAATAATGTAAATGAAATCCACAATCAACCTTAATAAAGACAG
Organism: Erigeron canadensis; assembly: GCF_010389155.1. Taxonomy (NCBI): domain Eukaryota; kingdom Viridiplantae; phylum Streptophyta; class Magnoliopsida; order Asterales; family Asteraceae; genus Erigeron; species Erigeron canadensis. The sequence goes on along the minus strand of NC_057762.1, from coordinate 19,543,033 downwards.
TCAATGTAATAAAAGCCAAAATGGCTAAATAAATAAGTCTACTTAAATAGTGCAACTATGGGTAACTAAGCCAACGTCCAAAAGCTTCAATAATAGCTTCCCATCTCACAAGCAAGCTACGAGCCCCTGATCAATGCCTAACCTGAGGGCACAATACATTTCCACAAAACAAGTGTCAGCTATTAAAGCTGAGTAAGATAACGATTAGTATATTTAAAAGGATTGCCAATTAAAACTCTTTAATAAATCAACTCATGCATACATAAGGGCACAAATAACAAAACATCATAAACTGCATAATAAGGATTATCAAATCCTATAATGTGCCTAGCAATCCTCCATAGCCACCAATATCCACATAACTACATAAGCTGCATAAATCACCAAAAGGTTATGCCATAATAAACTACATAAAAAGGTTGTGTGAGGCGGCTAAATAGCCAAATATGGATCCCCACACCCGACTTGATGGGTAGACCTTACGGTGGTCCATCTATGTCGTTATGGATAGGCATAACCAAATCCATGAGTATTCCGTTAACACCAGGTGGTCAACCACGACACCCGAAATACTCTAAACACCAGGTTTTACTCACAAGAGAACCTGATCGGGGTTCCAAGTGACGCCATAGCACACTCCGCCTAAATAGACGTCATGTGGGTTAAGCTTAACTCTTACACCAATGCTCGAGACTTTCACCAAAAGATATATTAAAATATATCACACCAAAATCTACATAATATTTTAGGGCCCTTAAACGTGCACGTGACATGGAAACCTAAATCATGTCTAGTGTACTATGTGTACAAGTTCACATAAAGCATTTACCACACAATCAATAAGCTACATAAGCTACATACATTAACAATACAACATTAAGCTCATTTCTACCCAAGCATACTTTAACAACACCCAATAAACCTCCCACATATATCCCACACCCAACATATACATGAGATAAGTGAAACAACATAAAAAGGGAGTTTAATTATTAAAACTAAGTTTTGTTGTGTCCCCAGGTGTCAAAAGTAAGTTATCTTACCTTTTGCAGCTTCACAAACCTCGGATAATAATAGTTTACCAAGTTTGTTATGTATTCACAACAACTTTTGAAAGATACTGTTGAAAGAAACCAAACGATATATTTTATGATTTCAACAAAGGCTTTCCTCCATTTATTATTTCTTTGTTGTTGCACTCTTAAATCAATAAAGTAATAAAATGAATGAATTTTGCCTTCTCCCCTTTTTGATGTTGGCGGCCACAACCCAGAGCAACAACCCTTATATTATTTCATTTTTTTATTATTAATTTTTCTTTTGCACGACGGCTAACACCAAAACATATAATGAGATGTACATTCTTTTAGGTTTTGTGAAATGGAGTTAGGGTATAAAACGAAATATTAATATAGTCACCTTATTCACTAAATACATCTACGGGTTCTAGTTACTAACACTTAAGCCCCTTCAGTTATGTAACCGTATTATAACTTTTAACAGGAATACACAACGTACATAACAAACATTAACGATAAACATTTAGCGATACCTTTAATCACACTAACACATAGCCGAACTTATCCACATAATGACACATATTATTCAACTTAATTACGACATAAAATCCACATAAAATTCATAATAATTAACACTATAATTATCCACATAAATATATAATGCCACTTAACAATAGGTCAACAAAGGCTAACGGTCAAAGTTAACGAAATAATAAATAAAAGTTTGGGATGTTACAGTTTGGGTAGCAGCTCTGGAGGACTTGATCAGATAAACCAGACGCAGCTCCAGATTGCCTACTGTTTATGGCACGGATATAGGGTGGATTTTGCCCAGATATTTTTTGATGACCTGGTAGATAGATTAAAGGTCAAGAGCAGAAAAGCATTCATTCCATTCATTCGATTTTTGTCTATTATTTTTAGACGGTCTCTGAAGAATTAGTATACTTCAACTTCAAACCATTTTCCAATGAGTGAATATTTACGAGACCTCAACCACTTAACTTCATCTCCTACTGAGTTTGAAATTCCTTCTGTCATGATTTATCAATTCCGGTTGCCAGAAGGAGCAGAAGAAGAGACTGTTGCAACAATCCAAAATGAAGGGCCCATTGCTGAAAGGGTGCAACCTATTTCCCAGATAGCCCCGATCCTCAGCAAAATGTTGAAATTATTGTTGAAATTCCACCGAACCACCCCAGGAGGCCAAGGAATAGAACTCGTCGTCTTAGGAGAGACGGAGTTCTGGTTTCATCCCTTCCAGAATCCTCTCATCTGGATTCTGCAGAAATTGGTCAGGAATCTGCCCCAGCAACCACTTCCCAGTACCAGTAGAAGGAAGTGGTGAAGAAGAAAGAGGGTCTGGCTCACCTCTTGTTATACCAGTCTCAACTGCTGGAAGTGGGGACATCATGGCTGCTGATGGGTCCTTGATAGTTGAAGAAGTTGAGGGGAAACGAAATGTACAGATTGAAGGAGAAAATCTGGAGCAAGTGGCTCAGATTGATTTAAATATAGGGGGGGAGAATGTTCAAGTAGAGGACCAGGCAGGTGGAACCGGCCCAGATTGGGATATGGTTGACTCTCCACTGTCTGAAGACAATGATTTTGATGTAAATATGAGTTTTCTGAGAGAAGAAGAAATTGATCGCACCATCCATTCTGTCTCCCAATCAATTCTTTCTGATATGCCTCCTCCACCCGTAGAAAATACACCAATACCTCTTCCAGAACAAACAACAACTACAACAACTTTTGAATCACCAATTGCACTAGAAATTCAACCATCTCAAACTTCTAAACCACTGGCAGTCACCCAACCAACTGAAAATATCAAGGGTATTGCCAGTATCATCCATCACCAGATTCACCATTCCTTCCAGTGGTCTCTCCTCTTCTTTTTCAACTGAGGTCCAAGGCCTTTTTAATAAGGTGGCGGACCTGGAGAGATCACTTCAGGCTTCTTCTCAGGTTATTTCTGACTTCAAATCTCTAATTTCCAATAATCTTAAGTCAAAAATGAACATATTTGCTGGAAATGAGAAGATAGTCTTTGAGAAGCTGGATGAACTTGTCGTGGCGACAATTTAACACTCTGAATCTATACAAGTTGCAGTCTAGGGAATCAAGGAGGATATGGTGAGAACTGTTCAGACTGCCATTAAAGCTGAAGTTGCTCAACCTCTGGCAAGTCTGACTGGTGAAGTTAAGAATTTGACCTCCAGAATAAGCTCTCTGGAGAGCAGGCCAACCCTGGAGAAAAACTCGGTTGTCATCACCCTCAGTGATGAAGTTGTTCGAAAGTTCAGGGGAGATATGTTAAAAGAAATCACTGAGGAGGTGTCTGAAACTCTCCTTAGAAATCTTTGTGATGGGTTGTTGCCTTAAGTAATGAAGATGATTGACACCCAGTTGCCTCGCCACTTTCCTCATGATCTTGAAATTATTAAAAAGGAAGTGATGCAATTGAGGAAAACTGTGAAAAACATTGCTCCAGTGTCTGGTCGAACCTTTGATTCTGCTGACAGACATAAGTTGGACCAGGTGTGGAATCATCTTTAATCTGGAGATGCTTCCATGGGAGAAGGTTCTTGTTCTGGTACAGAAAAAGTTGGTGATCTTCAAAAGAAGATTGAAGTCTGGAAGAAGGTGATTGGACAGGATATCATTGGTACTGAAGCCAGTGGACAAGTTGAAGAAGAGGCTGATGGTACTGATGCCAGTGAGCCAGTGTTTGAAGAGTTCCCAGACATCCCAACCACAATGAAAAGTATCAAGAGAAAGAAAGTGGTGTCTGGAGAACCAACAGATGAAGTAGAAGAGGAATATGTGTCTGCTGATGAGGCCAAGGCAAAGAGACTGGAGCAAGAGTGCATCTTAATTGAAATTTTCAAGAAAAATCTAAGAGATGACTTAATTGCCCACCAGTTAGATATGGCCAGGCATGAGACTCTGGATTCTTACAACGCTAGCAGGTTGGGCGTACAAATTGAAGTATAAAAAAAGATGAAGGATGATCCCAGGCTGAAGAAATGTCTGGATGCCTTGGATGATGTCTATATTCGATCCATGTATGCCCAGGTTTAACAAGTATATGATTCTGAAATCTATGGTGTGAGCATACTGGATCTCATTGCCTAGAGAAGAGAAGAGTTGAAAAATCTCCAGCAACAAGTAAGGAGTAATGCTACTGCTCTGGAGCATGAATATAGAAAGAAGATCAAGGGTTTGCCCAAGGCACCAACCAGAAAAACCAAAGCTGCTAGAGATGCAGATCTTAGCACCTTCATTCCCTTGAACACTACTGAAAGAATCAATAAAGAAAAATTTCAACATGTTGCTGAACAGAGAAAGGTGTCCAGGGAAGTGGATGAGATGGTTAAAAGGGCTCAGACAAAAGAAAAGTATGAATATTTGTCATAATTTAGAGCTGATGTCTGATCTATACTGGGTGCTGAGATCCATCTGGCAGAAAACCATGACAACTTCTCAAAGTTCCATGTCAAACTCTTCAGAGAAGGGAACTTTACTGATGAAAGAAAAGACACGTCAATCACGACATTCGGATGCTCAGAAATAAGAGAGATTTGCCTTTCATTCAGGGGTAAAGATGTTTCCCAGGATGTTAAGTATTTTATGAAGAGGATTGGCAAGGAATGGATGAGGAAGGAACTGATGGAGATGGAGCTGGGCTTAAGGACTTCTCTTACTACTTCATCATCTCCAGGTGTAAAGAGGAAGGCCACTAAAGAGCCATCTGGGCATGCTAAAAAGAAAATTGCCTGAATCTGATATTGTACTTGTATTTTTTTTTTATGTTGATAATATTGTAACTTTCCTCCAGTTAATGTCTGTAACTATAAGTTGCAATTCTTATTTTTCACAAGTACTTATCCAGATTGAGTCTAGAAATTAAGTTGTATAAACTGGGAACACTAATGATCTATAAAGTGGCTCTCCAGTAATTCAAATTAGACTTAGTCAAATTTTTCAAGGATTTTTCAAGCACAAACTTGTATAGATAAAAGCTTGAAAATCCTTGCATAATTTCTAAACAAACAGGGGGAATTTGTTAGGTCCAGATTTACTGGATTCGCTCCAGACGTGATTACTGGAGCCCTCTGAAAATTTGTCCAGAAATTATGTGAAGACCAGTGAACAACTTACTTGTACAGAAATCTGGATTCCACCAGATTTGTTCACTGGACTTCACTTCAGTCAAGATCTTTCTACTAAAGAACATTCTCACTGGATTCCACCAGATTTGCCTAACCAACTAGTTTGTTTAACTATTTTAATGACAATCTTGTCTACCGAATTACCAATCCGTTAACACACTTAATCCTATTACTACTTAATTATTCTTTACCAGTCCATGACTTAAAGCCAATTATCTAAACCTTAGACAATCAAGATCATGAAGACACACCAATAATACTATTACAAGCATGCGTACACAACCAACAATTCAACAATAAATAAAAAGGATTAAGTATATCAAGATCACGACAAAACGTTAAGTGTATCTACATGCAACCATCACATAATCATGTCACTTCATCTTAGTAGATGATTAAATACCTAGCTACTCATAATAAAGAACAATCACAATCAATAATGTATAAATCCATAATGTACCAACAGAGAAATAGAGAATTGATTGATATCGAATTACTACTCGTCACGGTTGCGGTTGTGACTCTCGCTCATGACGTACACCACCTCCTTCTAGATTGATAATTATGTTGTTAAGGATTGATTTTGATTAATGGATGATATGAGGGTGTTAGGAGGGTTTAGATCTGGTGAAAATACCCTAGAAACGACCCACAAGTCGTCTGGAAGAAGTATGTTGTGGCCCTAGGGTTTTAGAGGGGTATTTATAGGTTTTCGGGAAAACCCTAGCTGAACCGATTTTGGGAGCGGCGCTGGTAGAAGTCCCAGCGGCGCTGGTATGCTTCAGGATCTCTCCAGCGGTGCTGGTTAGACTCCAGCGGCGCTGGTGAGCTTTAGGATGACTTCCAGAGGCGCTACAGAGGAATGAGCGGCGCTGGAGGATTCAAGTGCAACACAAAAGTTGTAGAGCTTTCTCTCGCCTTTCCGTGGATAGCTTATTCATCAGAAACGAAGTTATGACCAAAATACTAACACGTGGTCATAGGCTCCATGTCAACACAAGTTTCTTCATCTTAAGTCCTGAATCTCGACTCGAATCTTCATCTAACCATCCGTTATCTTCCTTTAAGTCCTTTATCACCATTTCTTGACGTTTTCCTTCATGCCACGCCTAATGAACCTGAAATCACATATGCAAGCCATTAAGTATCATAAGTTCATCCAAATGACTATAAAATGGCCAAAACTAGGGCAGTAAAAGTCTATATATTTATCGCTCATCAATGCCTTTCTCTTCTTCTCTTCTTTACGGCCCCCCACTCTTCTTAAGTTTTTCTCAATGCCTTTCTCTTCTTCTCTTCTTTACGGCCCCCCACTCTTCTTTAGTTTTTCTTCCTTCTTTCTGCCTAACACCACAACAAAACCCTCTCCTCTTCAAACCCAAAAATCACAAATTCACCCTCTGTTCTCCACAAAACTTTCTCGGCGATTTTGCTTACCACCATCCCCACCATCAGCCATGATTTTTCAGGCCACCACTCCTTCAGAACCGGTGTTTCAATTCCGTCCATCCTGTTTTTCGGTAAGTAGATTCGGTCCATTTTTGTATATATATATATGTCGTTTTTTTAATATTGTTAGTATTAGTGTTGATATATATTAGTGATTTGTATTGTGTTGATATGAGATAATATTGATATTGATAGGTTAGTATTGTTATTGATTTTTAATAGATTAGTTAGTGTTGGTATGCCAATTTTGTTAGTAAAGTTAATATTAGTGTTGATATATTAGCCCCCATATTCTTAACAATGCCATATATTAGTGTAGAAAAATATAGATGAAAATAAGTATAAAATATAGATTGTAAAAATGTAGGAAAAAAAAAGAAAAAGTATATACAAATATAAGTATACATAAAAGTTATTATAAAAAAGTTTTTTAAAAAAAATAAAAAAATATAAAAAAAATTATAAAAGTAGAGTATATAAGTATAAGAAAAAGTTTTAATAAACCATTTTTTTAAAAAAAACTATAAAAAAACAACTTTGAATAAAACTTCAAAAATATGTATAAAAAAAAGTAAAGTATAAAAGTAATATAAACATTTTTAAAAAAATTTAAAATGAATTATAAAAATAAATAAAAATTCGAACAACTAAAAAAGTAAATAAAAAAGTTTGTATAAAATGTATATTAAAAATGAAATATTAAAAATATATATACAAAAATAACTTAATATATATATATATATATATAAAAGTAACTATAAAAAAGTTTTAAAAACTTAATATAAAATACTTGTAGAAAAATTAAGAAAATTTAAGTACGAAAAAAAGGATAAAACAAGTTTAAATAAGTATATAAATTTATAACTTTTAAAAAGTTCTAAAAGTATTAAAAACAGAAGTTGTTAATAGTATAAAAAATTATGTTACCTTTATCGTATTGTTGTATGTATTATTAATATGGATATAATTTGTTT